>NC_133666.1:409151004-409316004 GCF_037893015.1 Macrotis lagotis
ACAACATTTCACAATGTTGAACATTACTCATACTGACTTTCAGTGACACAACAAAAGCTCTTTTGGCTCCCTCAACCTCTCTCAAGTCTCCTTTTCTATCTCCTCGAATAACCCCTCCTCTTTCCCTAACATTATAGTAACTTAAAAAGTGGGACAAAGTTACAATATTCTCTTCCATGTACTCTTTCCCTTGGTGAGCTCATCTACCCCACCATTTTCATTTCTGCTCTTTTTATTCCGTAGCTAAATTACTATGGACAAGAATAAGATGAAACTAGACTGCATAGCTTCAGGAGAGTCTATTTCCATGCTAACTTAATTCTTTAGTACTGTCAACTTTTATTTCAGTAATACTGATTAAAAAAAGTTTAATATGAAGAATTTAACTGTCATATTTTTTGCAGATAATTCCTAATGTTTTAGCTCTAGTCTTAAATTCTCTCTAATAAACCCAAGTCTAAATTTCTATGGAACCCTTTCAGCTCTGAATCTATGATTCTATAATGTTTTCCATCTAAATGTGAGAAATTTCCTTATTTCTTGATGCCTATTAATTGCATTCTTATTCTTCTAGTCATTTACACTCATGATTTTAGAGTCATCTCTAGTACCATATATTCATTCATCAGTTTCTAAAACACTCTTTCTGCACAATATCTTCTGATACTATCTATCATTCCTACTGCCAAAATCCTATTTCAGGTCTCAGTTACCTCCTTACTGCTGGCCAGTTGGGCAACACAGCTCCTTGCTTTCCTATTCTTCCTTACTTCCTCCCTTCTTCCCTCCCTCCCTCCCTTCCTCCCTTTCTTCCTTCCTTCTTTCCTTCCTTCCTATCTTTTTTCCATTTATTTCCTTCCTTCCTTCCTTCCTTCCTTCCTTCCTTCCTTCCTTCCTTCCTTCCTTCCTTCCTTCCTTCCTTCTTCCCTTCCTTCTTCACCTTACTTCTGTTCAGGATATCTCACACTTATCCACTCTGCCCAAAATAATGTCAATTTTGATCACTGAAAGATATCTTGAGGTTTAATAGCCCCAAATATCTCTGGTTCTCATTCATTGGCCATCAATAGGTCCCAGGCAAAATGCTTCTTAGTTTTAGATGGGTCCTGATTGGCTCAGAATGAATGCAAATTATTTTTGGGTCAGAAACCCCAAGGGTCTTCTTCTCCTAGATTTTTTTTTAAACTATGTAAATGAGATCATTCTTTTCTTCATTTCTTTTTCTTACCCTAGCCTAGATGACTGAAGGAGATTTGCCTAAGTAAAAGAGTCCTGTTAAAGACCTTAGCTTAAAAAGACCAAGATCTGCCTCTGTATCAGGGGTCATCTCCTATTGCCCTGATAAATTATCTTATCGCTGGACTCAGGTGGCTCCAAAGTAGAAAGTGAGGTTGGTGACTTTGCACAGTCTGCTCCCTCACTTAAATCCAATCCTTCTTGGCATAGTCCTCTGAAAATAAGGGACAAACAAGAACTTCCTCACTGCAACTACTGGAATAGTTCCTTAAGAAGTCATACTGCTTGTTTGGAATTATGCCCAAAGGGCTGTGAAACTATGCATACCCTTTGAGGTGTACTAGAGCTGTACCCCAAAAGAATTTTTTTTATATAAAAGGAAAAGGACTTGTATCTACAAAAAATGTTTGTAGCAGTTCTTTTCTGATGACTGGGAGTTGGAAATTGAGGAGATGCCTATCATTTGGGAAATGACCAAAAATTTGTCATATGTGTGATTGTGATAAAATCCTATTCTGCTTTGGGAAATGATGAGCAAGATGCTCTCAGAAACACTTAGAAAGACTTAAATGAGCTGACACAAAGTGAAATGTAAGTAACAGTAATATTGTAAGATGATTGGAGTGAATGACAACTGTTCACAATAATACAATGATCAAAGACAACTCTGAAGGATTTGTGTAGAAAAAGGCTATTCATTCTCAGATAAAGAAGTGATGGTGTCTAAATAGGAATTGAATCCTACTTTATTTTCTTCATTTTTCTTGAGATTTTTTTTTAAATTTATGTTTTCTTTTACAACATGACTATTATGTAAATGTTTTACTTGACTAATACGTGTATAACATACTGAATTATTGGCCTTAATGGGGGCAGGTAGGAAGGAAGAGAGAGAGAGAGAGAGAGAGAGAGAGAGAGAGAGAGAGAGAGAGAGAGAGAGAATTTGAATTACAATTTAAATTTAAAAAATGTTAAAAATTATTTTACCCATAAATAGGTAAAAAATAAAATGCTAAATAAAATCACAAATAAAATAAAACTGATAAGGTAGAGTAGAGCCAGATAGTGGAAAGTCATGAAAACTAGCTTTTTAAATCTATAATCTGAAGAGAATTTTTGAAAATTTTTAAATTAATGGAGGGATATGATGACATGTGAACTTTATGAAAACTAATCTAGTTTACTCTTCAGTTGATTGAAAAGTAAAGCATTTAAAGTATAATGACTTTTTTTTTAATTTCATACTCCTTCTTTTTATGTATTTAACCCTCCAGTCAAACCCTCACAATAGTGGTGCTACTCCTTCCTGAATGAGGCTGCTGATCAGCTTTTGGTACACACCTTCACCCAGCTTTCACCTGTGACTCCAAGAAGTCTTCCTCTGTTCAGTGGCCACACCCTGATAAACTGTCTCAGCAGATGTAAATAAGGTTGAGGATACTTTGTACTTTGCAGGTCTTAGAGTAATGTGCTAGCTATTTATTTAGTATTAGTATTAGTATTAGTATTAGTATTAGTATTAGTATTAGTATTAGTATTAGTATTAGTATTAGTAGTATCCTTCAAGGTTCAATTCCAATGCCATCTTTTCTGTTAGAAGCTTTTTGAGTCCTCCCATTTGGGAATAATCTCTTTTTTATCTGATCCCATAGCACTTTGTATTCCTCTTTTTTAAATTAAATTGTTTTGTTTATGAATCTCTAGCATCTAGCACAATGCTGCTACTTGAATTATATATCTAGTTTATAATCTTCATTAAATTTTAAGAATTTTTAAGGGCATAATGAATTAATTTTGCTTAATTTTATAATTTTCCCAGAGTTTAATTAAGCACATTCTCCATATTTGTGTCTCATGTTTGTGAAATATGAAAATGAAAGGAGCATATCAGTTAAAAAAAAGTCTGCGTGTGAATTTTTTGTCCCTGTAAGTCATATGACTTATCCCTACATACCCCATCAATTCCAGTTCTACTCCACTTGTTCACAGAAAGCAACTAAGGTGCATCTACCTCACTGGTAGCAGCTGAGGCTTTTTTGGCTAATTGTTACATTCTTAGCATCCTGCCCCCCCCCAGTCATATCAGTGTTATCTGTCAATACTTCAAGAAAAATACTTGACTGATGCTATAGATAAAGTATACAAACATCTGAAAATAGATCTTGATTTTTTGCTAATAATGACACCATGGGTTGCCATAGAAAATAAGACAATAGCCTCACTGCTAACCCTTTTTGTTTGATAGTTTGTTTATAGAATCCTTGCCAATATTCAGGTAGTAGATCAACTATGCATATAATTTCTGAGGAATAACAATAGATAACAGATTTATTATTGTTTAATCCATCAAAATTGCTGGGTGGGGAGGCCTGAGGGGCAGTTTGATGGTGCAGTGGAGAGAGCACCAGCCCTGGAGTCAGGACCTTAGTTCAAATGTGACCTCAGACACTTAATAATTGCCTAGCTATGTGACCTTGAACAAGTCACTTAATCCTATTACCTTAAATAATTTTTTTTAAAAGGCTTTAGAACAGTAGGGAAAAGACCTCAGGTGAATAATGTCTTAGCAATATAATTTGGCAGGTTAGGGTAACAGGAGTAGGCTCTGTAATTTCCCTGATTCAAGAAATTTCCAAGTAAAGAAAATGGTATCAATGAGGATCTATATTTTGTCGGTCAAGATAGCCTTACATAGTTACGCAGAATACTGTAAGTTTAAGTAACTTGCCTTTCCTGTAAAGAAGTCAGTATGTGTCCAAAGCATTTCTTGAATTCTGATCTGTCTGCACCCATGGCTAATTCTATGACTTCTCAGACAGCAAATTAAGTCTGAGAAAGTTGAAAATCTTGCTCAGCCTGCTGAATGAATGCCTTTTGAATGAAAAGCAATTATTAAACTCTTACTATTTGTCAAGCACTGGAGCTACAGAGAGAGGTTTTTTTTGTCTTTGGAGTTTTTTCTGTTCAGATTGTTAAACTTCCTATTCAGTCTCTATGTCTGCAATATGAAAAATGGAAATTGATGTCATGGAATGTTAGAACAAAAAGACATCTCAGAAGCCATGCAGTCTATTTTCCACACTTTAGACCCCTAGAGGCTTGTACAGCTATTTAGTCAAAAAAGCCAAGAATAGAAATGAACTCAGATCTCCTGGCCAATCAAGGAGTTTCAAGGCTATCTCCCAATGACAAATAAGAATCAAAACTGAATAATTAAGCATGTAAAGAATCAAGTACTTTATGTTTGCTTCTTTTGTTCTCCCTTTCAATTGAAAAAATATGTTATTATTATTCCAGGACTAAACTCCTTCAATTCAGAGATGCTTGTATCCTCATGGGGACTACAGAGCAATGAATTTTTCAGCCACAGTGGTTCTCAAAGGTTACTCTATTAAGTTATAAAGTATCATAGCTTCATTTTGGAGAGAACAGCCACAGTGGAGAAGTTACAGAAATTTGATGAAAGTACACAGATAATTTACTTTAAAGAAACTTTTTCCATCGTCCATATAGGTTGTTATGGTTTTCTTTATGTCTAAATCCAGTTAGGTTTTTGTTCTGTTTTTGCTTTTTGCAAGGCAATGGGGTTAAGTGACTTGCCAAGGTCATAATGCTAAGTAATTATTAAATGTCTGAGGATAGATTTGAACTCGGGTCCTCTAAACACTGCGCCACCTAACTGCCCCTAAATCTCATTAGCTTTTAAAAATGAACGACAGAGGCATCATATAACATCTAGATAAATACACTCAAAAAGGTGAACAATTAATTATGTAAAATTAATCTCCTTGTCAACTGTTTTTTCCCCTAGACTCCATGAAATTACTTAGCTGATTTCAGGTACTTTGAATCTATGACTGCAGAGTTTAATACTGCAAATCCTATTATTTGAAAGTCATTGTACTAGATTATGCTTTTTTATAGACCCTTCCAAGTTCTAGATGTTTTTCTTAGAGATGAAATTACATGATATGAAAAAAGTAAAATTAATTATGACTTTCAATGTTTGAACATAACTCTTAAGACCTAAAATGTAAACCATTTAAGAAAACTTCAAAGGCTTGACAGTCACTTTGCCTTTCCCTCTTTTGTTCTATTTGAGGGATATAGCCATTTTTTTCACCTTCACTGTTAAGATTCTTACCTGTCTCACAGGTAATTGTGAGAAAAGAAATGAGCAAATCTTGCCATTTACTATAAAATGCAAATTTTATGCCCTTACAATTCTAATATTGTATTCTCTTTTAGATTGAAAACTTGGGTACTACAGATGAAATGTAAACTTGGGTACTACAGATGAAATGTACTTTATTTTGCATGGTACCCAAAACAATTCAATATGTGTTAATGCTCATTGAGATGTTGTTCATTATCTGTTACTCATAAACCATGCCAGAGTACTAGGTGTATGTGAGAATGTTTTCAGTATAAAGACCTTTGAAGTATAACTTCTGTCTTAATTATCCTATCAAAATTTAACTATGCAGGCAGCTAGGTGGTACAATGGATGGATTACTGGCCCTGGAGTCAGGAGGAATGGAGTTCAAATTCTGTCTCAGACACATTATAATTACCTAGTTGCGTGACCTTGGGGAAGTCACTTAACCCTACTGCCTTGCAAAAACTACAAACAAACAAACAAAAACCTTAACTATGTTCTGGTTTAGTATTTATTGCACCATCTATCTAATAATATATTTTAAAGAGGGATGACAATGGGAAATTCCCTCTGCCAAAACAGTGTTTTGGAAATTTATAACCTATATAAATCTTGGAAATTTATAACTAGGCAATATTTCTCATAGTATGATCTACAGAGCCCTGGGAGTTCCTGAGACTGTTTTAGGGGATGATGATACCAAAAGTATTTTCAAATAATATGAAAACATTTGAATTTCTATTTTAATAACAATAGATAGAGAAAAGATAACTACCTCCCATATAAATGACAACTCCTTAATGGAAAGTTTTTCCAAATTTTTTTTTTTTATGTAAAGGGTCCTGAGACCACAAAACCTGAGAATCATTGATATCTTTGATGACTTGCTCAGGGCAATAATCAGCATGTAACATAAATGAGATTTGAACCTAGTTCTTCCTGACTTGAAACCTGGTTTTCTACCCACAACAACATGATCCCTGGCAATAATTTCAGAGGGAAAAGGCTAATAATAGTTATTAGAAGGATTAATTTTTCCATTAATGTGAAGGTGTTTCCCCTCCATTAATCAAAATCCACAGAGATTCCTTGAAAGACATTTTCAAATACTATAAAATGGTTAAATGAATCAGTGCAAGGATCCGGGATGCAGATTACAACTCTATCTATTCTGTAAAATTAGGGGACTTGTCCTTCCATAATTTTGCTATAGGGGTTACTGAATGTGCAAGTGGCTTCCCTTGTCTTTTGACATTGTAAGGTTATCAGAAGTGTATGAAGATTGTTCTACTGCCATGTCCTTCAACATGTTACCAGTCCATGTACTCCATGTTTCCTACATTTACCTGATTTAATCCAGTCCTTCAGAGTTCCTCATTGGTCATATTTTAGTTGTCTAGAATTTCCATTATGCCTCTTTCCATTGCACTCTGAATTAACTGTTATGGGACTGAGTGTCAGAGCTAGAATTTGAGTTTAAGGTTTCTATAATTCTAAATCTAGTGTTATCTTTTGCCATCCTGCAGATATCTCTTCTGGATCATCTACTAATTAAGCTAGTCTAATAATAATAATAATAACAAATAATAATAATAATAGCATTTACATAGTACTTTAAAGATCTCAAAGCCCTTTACAAACAATATATTATCCTTATACAACCCTCCAAGCTAAGTTTTATTATAATCCTCATTTTACAGGCCAAGAAACTGAGGCAGCCATAGGTTAAAGGACTCATCAAGGGTAACAAAACTAGTCAGATATCTATGGATAGTTCTGAACTTAGATATTCCTGAATTCAGGTCTAGCAGTCTATTCATTGTGCCACCATGCTGCCCATTTCCAAGATAAAGGAATAGATTTATAGCCATTAAATAACCTACACAATGCCTTAGGGTAAGTTAATGGCAGAACTAAGGTCTCCTGATGCATAGTCCACTGGGAGTAGACTTTCTACATCATCATTCTGCCTCTCAAGGACTGTTCCTAAAGAGTCTCATTAATTTAATATTTATATGCCTATTGAGTACATGAAACCAGATCAAACAGAAAATAAGTGGGGGTACAGCAAAGAACTATACCATGAACTATTTTTCAATAAATTTTATTCTACCATATAATTATATCAAATATAATCTTCAATAAATTTAAGGGAGATTTTAATGTTTTTTTCTTTTTATTCTGCATTATATTAAATGTCTTATTATGTCAAGGAGGTGACTAGGTTCTTAAAGTCTATGCCAGTTGAGAGAATACCACTATTAAGTGACTGAGGTCCAGAAGAAAGGAACTTTGATCTACTAGAATGTAAACTTCAAAGAAAGGCCCTATACATATCAAACTATTTACAGCAGTACTTTTATAAGAGCAAAGAAGTAGAATGAAAGGAGATACTCATTGATTGGAATGGGGATTGGGTGGATAAACAAACTATTTTAGTATTTGAAGGGACAAAATTTCTCCTAAAAGTTACTGAAATAATTACCATAAGAAATTAAGGATATGAAGAATACAGAGTGGCCTGGGAAGACATAGATGGATAAGCTAATGCAAAGTAAATTAAGCAGAATCATGTAGACAAAATAACATTATCTACAACCATTTGAATGAAAAAGTAAAGAAGGGAAGGGGGGGAGGGGAGGGGAGGGAAGGGGAGGAGGGGAGGGAAGGGGAGGAGGGGAGGGGAGGGAAGGGAGGAAAAACAAAAACAAAGCTGAGGAACTTCTGAAGAAGATGGTGGAGAGAAGCCAGGAACTGTTTTAAGCTCTCCTGGCTTTCCCTCAGAACTGACACAAATCAAGCTTCTTAACAGATTTTGGCTAGACAGAACTCAAAGAATTTTAGAGGGGAACATCTCCCAGCAAGGTCTGTCATGGGGGAGGATAGGCATGCCCAGGGCAGAGAGCAGAGACCCAGTGCTCGGGTAGCATGGTGAGACCAATGGACTAATCTGCAAGCCTTGGAGGTTGGAGAAGAATCCTTTGTGGTATGTGATAGGTGGAATAGGAGAGCTTCAGCACCCAGACTGGGAGAGTTCCAGTGCAGCTGCCCAGGACACCCATTTGGCCAGTGTGAATGGTCTTGGCAACCTGAACCATGAGCCCCTGGCATTCCTAGGGGAACCCCCAAGTTCCTATAGGAGAGGATGGCTGCTCCCAGAGCACCAAAATAGCCTCAGGTATGCACATCTTTCCTCGAGGTCTGGCAAATTTCACCAGGGCAGATTATCTAGAGAGAACCTCTGATATTTCCCTGACTGCTTAGCCCAGATCCAATCCCAGGCAGAGGGGAGTGGGCAGCTGACATCCCCAACAGTGAAAATTCATGAGAAAGCTTCTGACATTCCTTACTGGTTGGTCTACTGAGTAGCCCCCGGAGTTCCTAATTCCAGTAAACAAGGACTCTAGGTTTCTCAACATTGAAGGTCTTTTATCCAGCCCCTCTCCCAACCACAAGACCCTAGAGAAAGCTAACAAATCCCAAAATGAAGAAAAGCCAGCACAAAGCAGGGTGTATTAAATGTTACCTTGAAGATAAGGATACTAGCTCAGAAAGGGAAGATAGAAGGGACAAAAATAGATGAAACTTCAGAGAAGAATATGAATTGGTCTCTAGACCAGAAAGACTTCTTAGAAGAGATCAGAAAGGAATTTAAAAATCAAATGAGGGTGGCTAGGTGGCGCAGTGGATAAAGCACCAGCCCTGGAGTCAGGAGTACCTGGGTTCAAATAAGGTCTCAGATACTTAATAATTACCTAGTTATGTGGCCTTGGGCAAGCCACTTAACCCCATTTGCCTTGCAAAAAAAAAACAAAACCTAAAAACAAAATCAAATGAAAAATTGGGGAAAGAAATGCAAGAGAAAATTAACAAATCCTTTAGAAATATATTTGGACAAATGTAAAACGAAAATAATTCCCCTCAAAAACACAATTGGGCAAGTGGAAAAAAATGACAACTCCTTTAAAAATAGAATTGACCAAATGGAAAAGGAAATACAAAAGCTAAAGGGAGAAAAAACCTCCCTGCAAAATAGTATGGGACTAGTGGAAGCTAATGATTTCATGAGATACCAAGAAACTGTTAAACAATTTTTTTAAAAAATGAAAAAAAGAAAAGAAAAGGTAAAATACCTCATTGGTAAAGCAACTGATCTGGAAAATAGATCTAAGACAGACAATTTAAGTATCATAGGTCTTGAACACCTTGATTTAAAAAAAAAAGAAAAAAGAACCTGAATTCCATTCTTCAAGATATATTTAAGGAGAACTGCTCTGATATCCTGGAACCAGAGGGCAAAATAGTCATTGAAAGAATCCATGGATTCTCTCCTGAAAGGCTTCCTCAAATGAAAACACTAAGGAATATTGTGATCAACTCCAAAATTATCAGATCAAGGAGAAAACCCTGCAAGTAACTAGAAAGAAGAAATTCAAATATCAAGGAGTCATAGTTAGTTTTACACTGAACCTGACCACCTCAACATTAAAAGTTAAAAGAGCCTGGAATATGATTGATGTTCCAGAGAATAAAGGAGCCTGCATTACAGCCAAGAATAAACTATCCAGCATAACTGAGCCTTCTCTTTCAGGGGGAAAAGATGGACATTTGATGAAATAAGGTAACTTTTAAACTTTCTGACTGAAAAGACCAGAACTGAACAGAAAATGAGATCTTCAAACAGGAGATTCAATAAATACATGAAAAGGTAAACAGGGGGAAAAGAAAAAGACTTCTATTCAATAACATTAAATTGGTTATATTCCTATGTGGGAGGAAGCTTCTCAACTTTTGAGAATTGTAATTCTATTAGAAGTTAATATGATTAGGCTGAAGGTATGGACATTCGTGATATGTTCATGACTTTGATGGAATGATTAAAAAAATAGGACATTAAAAAGCAGAGGGGAGGGGCAGCTAGGTGGCACAGTGGATAGAGCACCAGTCTTGAAGTCAGGAGTACCTGGGTTCAAATCTGACCTCAGACACTTAATAATTACCTAGCTGTGTGGCCTTGGGCAAGCCACTTAACCCCATTGCCTTGAAAAAGCTAAAAAAAAAAAGCAGAGGGGGGCTGTAAAAAGATAGGGGGGAAGGGGGAGATAGTATGATATAAATTATATTGCATGAAGAAGTACAAAGGACACACTGCAATAGAGGGAAAGAAGGGAGGAGGTGTGAACCACCTAGAAATTACTCTCATTGAATTTGTTTTAAAGACTTTAGAAATTTATCTTACCTTTCAAGGATAGGAGGGGAAAGGGCAGGGGGTGGTGGAGGGGAAGGAGGGACTGACAAAAGGGAAGAAAAGAAGAAATAAAAGGGGAAAGGGGAAAGAAAAGGGAGAGTAGTGAATAGAAGGGGTAACATATTGAGGGAGGTGGTATTCAGTAGCAAACACTGGGTAGGAGGGATAAGGTGAAAGACGGGGGGGAAAAAGGAGGGGAGTTAGCATGGAGGGTAAAAAGAGTTAGTAATTATAACTGAATGTGAATGGTATGAATTCTCCCATAAGATGGAAGTGGGTAGCAGAGTGGATTAAAAGTAAAAAATTCTACAATATGCTGCTTATAAGATTTACACATTTGAAGCACAGAGATACACTCAGAATAAAGGTAAAAAAATGAAGTATTGTATTTATTATTATATTATTTTTCAGCTAAAGTGAAAAAAAGCGGGGGGGGGGGGCAATCCTTACTTCAAACAAAGCAAATGCAAAAAATAGATCTCATTAAAAGGGATAAGGAAGGAAACTACATCCTCCTAAAAGTTACTATAAACAATGAAGTAATTTCAATAGTAAACATGTATGCACCAAATGATATAGCATCCAAATTCTTAGAGGAGAGGCTTGTACTGGAGGATATATATACAGCAAAACTATACTAGTGGGGGACCTCAACCTCCCTCTCTCAGAATCAAATAAATCAAGTCATATAAAAAAAATTGAGGGGGTAGAATGTTAGAAAACTTAGATGTGATAAACTTTGGAGAAAATTGAATGAAGATAGAAAGGAATAAATCTTTTTTTCCTGCAGTACAAGGCATGTACACAAAAACTGACCTTGTATAAAGGCATAAAAACCTCAATCAAAAGCAGAAAGGCAGAAATAGTGAATGCCTGCTTTTTAGATCATGATACAATAAGAATCAGGTGCAATAAAGGGCCATAGAGAGATAGATCTAAAACTATTTGGAATCTAATTTTAAAGAATGAGTGGATCAAACAACAAATCATAGAAATAATTAAACATTCATCTAAGAAAATGACAATTATGAGACAACATACTAAAACTTATGGGATATAGACAAAGCAGTTATTAGGGGAAATATTTTATCTTTAAATGCTTACTTGAATAAAACAGAGAAAAAAGAGATCAAGGACTGAATAGGCAACTAAAAAGTTAGAGAAAGAACAAATTAAAAATCCATAATTAAATACCAAATTAAAAATTCTGAAAATTAAATGTGGAAATTAGTAAAATTGAAAGGAAGAAAACTATTGAACTAACAAATAAAGCCAAGAGTTAGTTTTATTAAAAAACAATAAAATAGATAAACTTTTGGTTAATTTGATTAAAAAAGGAGAAAATCAAATTATCAGTATCAAAAATAAAAAGGAGGCAATGAGGAGGAAATTAAAGTAATAATTTGGAACTATTTTGCCAACTGGATGCCAATAAATTTGACAATCTAAGTGAAGTGGATGAATATTTATAAAAATATAAACAGTCCAACTTAAAAGAAGAAGAAATTAAATACTTAAATAACCTCATCTCAGAAAAAGAAATTGAACAAGTCATCAATGAGCTGCCTAAGAAAAAACTCCAGGGTCAGATAGATTCCCAAGTGAATGCTACCAAACCCTCAAGGAACAACTAGTTACAATTCTATATAAACTATTTGAAAACATAGATGAAATCTGCTAAATTCCTTCTATGACACCAATCTGGTGCTGCTACTTAAACCAGGAAAAGACAAAACATTCCTAATGAATATGGATACAAAAAATTTAAACAAAACATTAGCAAAGTGATTAAAGTAAATTATGGCTAGGATAATACATTATGATCAAGCAGGCTTTATGCAGGAATGCAGGGTTGGTTCAATATTGGGAAAACTACTAGCATAATTGACCATATCAATAACACATCTAATAGAAATCATATGATTATCTCAATAGATGTTGAAAAAGCTTTTGACAAAATACAACACCCATTCCTATTTAAAGCATAGGAAAGTATAAGAAAAAATGGAATGTTACCATAAACAATAAAGTAATTTCAACAAAATTCAATACAAAATATCTCTTTTGTATCTCTTTCCCTTAATCCTAATTCCTCAAATGACTGCGTTATCACAAATATATATGTACAATGTTAACCTGACTGTTCACCATTGAGGGGAGGGGGATAGGAAGGGAGGGTGAAGGAAATTTTGTAATTTAAAAATATACATATGCATTTGATGAATGTTGAAAAACTTTCATAACATGTATATGTAAAAATAAAATATCAATAAAAAACTGGTACTGGCTAAGAAATAGATGTTAAATCAGTGAAATAGATTAAGTACAAAAGAAACAGTAGTGAATGACTATAGTAATCTAGTGTTTGATAAACTGAAAGATTCTAGCTTCTAGGATAAGAACTCCCTCTTAGATAAAAACTGCTGGGGAAAATTGAAAGATGGTATGGCAGAAACAAAGCATAGATCAATATCTCACATCCTATACTAACAGAAAGGAGAAATGGATGCAGAATTTAAACATAAAAAGTAAAATTATAAACCAAATTAGAGAACAAGTATGTTTACCTAGCAGATCTATGAAAAAGGAAGCAGTTTATGACCCATGAAGAGAAAGAGAACATCATAAAAGTAAGTTGGATAATTTTGATTACATTTAATTAAAAAGTCTCTGCACCAAAAAAAAAAAAACCAGTGCAACCAAGATCAAATGAAACAATTTTTTCATCTAGTATTTATAACAAAGGACTCATTTCTAAAATATATAGAGAAGAGTCAAAGTTAGAAAAAAAAACAAGTTCTTCCCCAATTGATAAATAATGGTCAAAGGATATGGAAAGGTAACACTCAGATGAAGAAAACAAAGCTATCTATAGTCATATGAAAAATTATTCTAAAACATTAATTATTAGAGAAATGTAAATTAAAACACCTCTGAGATACCACCTCACACCTCTCAGATTGGTCAATATGACTAGAAAGGATAATTATCAGTGTTGGAGGGGATGTGGGAAAACTGGATTACAAATGCATTGTTGGTGGAGTTGTGAACTGATCCAACTTTTTTGAAGAGCCATTTGGAATTATTCCAAAGGGCAATAAAACTGTGCATAACCTTTGATTTAATAATACTACTACTAGATCTGTATTATGAAGAGCTCATGAAAAAAAGGATAAAAATCCTACATGTACAAAAATATTCATAGCAGCTCTTTTTGCAGTGGCAAAGAGTTAGAACTTAAAGGGATGCCCATCAGTTTGGGAATGGTTTAACAAAGTGTTGCGTGTGTGTGTGTGTGTGTGTGTGTGTGTGTGTGTGTGTGTGTGTGTGATGGAACGCTACTGTTCTATAAGAAATCATGAGGGATGGTATTTCAAAAAAAGTCTGGAAAGATTTGCATGAATTGATAGTGAAATGAGCCAAACTAGGAAAAACATTGGACACACCAACAACATGGGGTGATGATCAAGCATGATGGACTTGCTCATTTCAGCAACACAATAAACAACGACAATTTTAAGACTTGTGATGGAATATACCTTCTGTGTGCAGAGAAGGAACTGTGCAGTTTAAATGAAGATCAAAGCTTTTATTTTCATTTTTCAAAAGTTGTCTTATGTAATATATCTTTTTTTCTCTCTAAAGTTCTTCTATTTGGATTTGATTTTTCTCACAACATGATCAATATGGATCTGTTATTTAGTATGATTATACATGTAGAGTCTATATAGGATTGCTTTCTGTCAGGGGGAAGGGGAGGGAAGGAAGGGAGGGAAAACATGTAAAACTGAAAACTTTGCAAAGATGATTGATAAAAAAGTAACTTTGCATGTAGTTGGAAAAACAAGTTTTAAAAAATTTAAAAAATGAAAGAAATACTATAAACATAATTGTACATCTCAGTCAAAAACAACAAAAATTGAATGATTATAAATGAAGAAACAATTTTTGACAAAACACAACAGTCAAATCATATTTAAAACCTAGAAAGCATAGGCATAAATAGAGCCAATCTTATAAATAATAACATAAACCTGCAAATGGATGAATGTTGAAAAATTACTATAGCATGTAATTGGGAAAATAAAATAAAATATCAATTAAAAAAGTGAAACATTCCCTACTTTATAGGCAGGAAAAAGTACAGATAGATGTAGGGTATCTATGTGTGCTTTTGTGTGTGTGTTTGTCTGTGTGTGTGTGTGTGTGTGTGTGGGTGTGTGTGTGTGTGTATGTCTACATAATAAAAAAACAAAAGGAAACAACTTATTCCATGAAATGAAGGAAGGAAGGAAAGCATTCCAGACATGGGAGATGAGTAGAACAAAGGCACAAAGATAGGAGATGAGAGTCATGTGTGGAAGGCACACAGTAAATGTTGAAAATAAATTGAATTGACTACTATAAATATTAAAGATATATATGTGTTTATGTAAAACCTGGAAAAATGGAAAGATTTTATATATAACATATGTATGTTATATATATAAAGATGAGAAGAAAGCTATGAAAGGAGTGCAGAAAGACTATTGAGTCTTTCTATTGAATCAAACATAATTTTTTCCAAATTTTTAAAAAAGCAAGATTTTTTTTGAAAAATATATAGATATAGCAAAGAAGACTCCAAATCAAAAGAAAAACTAATATACAAAATTTGAATTCAGATCTTTCTGACTCCAAATCTAATATCTGCTATGCCACATAGTTGCCTCAAAGTCTCATACGAGGAATTAGGCAAATAATATATTCAAATTCAATACTTCTTATAGATTCCAAACTTCTTTCCACTGAACTCAGTATTCATTTAAAAGTTGGATGATTTAATCCAGTACCTGTCCTTCATTCAACATACTATCCCCAGAGATCATTCATGCAATTTTTAACTACTTAACAGGATATTCTGCTACCATAACCAAAACATTATATTGGGGATATGTGACCACACTTGTAGGAGAACAAAGCAGAACTGGGTGATTATATATCACTTGGAAGGGAGAACAATTTGGAAGCAATGAGTGCTTTCTTAGGGCATTCTCATGCAGAACTTTCAAGCTTGTAGCACTGTATGTTTTCTATAATCCCATTTCTCTTTAAATCACATTCAACCCCTCTTTGTGTACTACTGATGTTAAGCATGAATGAATGCGGCCCTTGCACCATTAAAAACAAAACAAAAAAAAAAGCTTCTTACTTGCAGGAATGCTTTGGCAGGAGTCCACAGGAACAAGATTTAACTTCTGAGCATGGCAGCGGGTATGTGCAGCTAATGGGTGGTCTTTTTTGAAAAAGCTTATAAACATCACTGTCTTGGATGTTCAGAGCCTTGGCATCATCTTTTTTAACCTGCCTATTCAAGTATGTGCCAGCAAATTTTTAAATGTTGAAAGAAGATTGTAAAGATACTCTTCATTTAAAACTTACAAATCATTGAATTTAACAAACCACAAAAACTTCTTGGACAATTGTGTGTATCATTGACCTACAAGCACTTTGCTCTCTATTGGGATATCTCAGTATGACTCCTAGGCAACAGCTGAAATGCATGTTGCCCCTGTGGATTCCCCCTCCCCCTAGAGTTGCCACCCTTTTTGCCTCAGTGAAGTGTTTGTATTTAAATGACTGGAAACTTTCAAAAACCAATTCAGTGGATTTCATGAATAAATTCAAATTCAGAATTATGTTAAACATATTCAGAGATTACAAGGATACACCAATATCTTCTATCAAACAAACCTTAAAAAAAATTGCTTGGCCTTCCAATTTGTCTTTCCCTGATAATCAGAGAGAAGGTTCCTAAATAGAACTATTTTCAGCTATTTAAATAGAATAATTTTTCCATTCTTATTCACTTTTATTGAGGAACCATGCTTTGTCCCACCTGCTAAATGATGTCACTCCTTTGTTTAAAAGACATAAGATGCAGCCAAGCCTACACTGGACTGAGTCTTTCAGAAGCTAAACTTGCTGTAGAATTGTTTTCCAGTTTGAAAACACTCAACTTTTACTCCATCTGCAGTTATTCCCCTAGCTGTGTGTGAAATATTTATGGGGAAAATGTCTCATACTCCCAGCTGTATTTTAGTCAGCAAATCTCTATATATCCTTGAGATTTAACCCAATATTTTAAGCATAAAACTTTATAGAGGAATTGGGTGTAATCTAAATGTCCATTTGTCAGATCTTTAGAAAGATGACTTTGTCAACTGAAATAACAGGGACTTGAAGTTACAAAAAGGACACCACTAGAAAACATCAATAGTGTTAGACATTCATTTCCTACCAGAATCAGTATAGAGTTTCCCTAAAGCCCTATTGTACTTTTAAGTTTATTAGTCTTAATAGTTTGAAATTGCACTAAGACTTTGGGGACCCCATATCATATTAAGATCCTTGATGATCATCTGCATAATAAAAACTTAAGATTATAACAAAAAGTTCTACAAATATCCAATACAATCTAACCTTTCCTTATATTGGTAAGGTATGACCACACTGTAGTAGAACAAAACAGAACAGGATGATTATATTTCGCATGGAGGGGAGGCTAATTTAGAAGCAATGAGTACTTTCGTAGGACATTCTCATTCAGAATTTTCAAGCTTATAGCACTGTATGTTTTTTTTTTTCATTAAGAAACTCATACCTTTTGTGAGGATTAGTTTTAGATGTTTGGAGAAAAATTTGAAGAAAAATCAAAATCTATAGATCAGATTCCATTCCTACTTAAATATCTGTAAGAATCCAAATTGAAACTCTATAACTCAAATTTAATACCCCTGAATAGCAGCAAAATTAATGCTGAATATCTTGGGACAATGTTATTAGAGTTTCTATAGCATAGCATTCTTGGTTGTTCTCTCTTACCTCTACAACATAATGTACAACCTTGTGTTTACTTGTGTCTACTTGCTGCCTTCTCTTCTCCACCTACCCCAAGAATAATAAAAGTTCTTCAAAGGCACAGGCAAGTACTTTTTTTTGCTTTTATATCTCCAGCTGGTATCCCCAGCATATGTGGAGCTTGGTTGGTGTTGAAAATGTTTATCATCTTGACTTAAACTGCATTTTGTTTCTAAGATAATGCAATTGACTGCACAGTGAAATTTGGCAGCAAGGCTCTTCCTGAGAATGAAAGCAGAAGATTCTTCTCCTTGCACAGGCTAAGCCCAGGTGAAAGATAGAATGACCAAAGAGGACAATATTCCCTTCTTCATCCTAGAAGAATGGTATTTCCCTGAGTAATGCAAACATCTCCAGATTATTAAATCTGATGGTTGCAAGCAGTAATATGAGTAGATCATCACCACTTAGGTGATTGGAATGACAGAAAAAAAGAAAATAAACTGAGTATGGTTAGTGCATACTTTAAATCCCTGCTACATGAAGGGCTAAGGCTGGTGGCTCTCTGGAGTCCTGGAGTTCAGGGATGGAGTAAGCTAAGCTTGTCAGATCAGCACACTATAGTCAGAGTCAACAGGTTGCCAAAAGAGAGGCTAACCGGCCTTGGTCAGAAATGGTCAAAGATCTGTACCTCAGCAGTACAAATGTGCCCCCAAAAGTTGCCCCCCCACTCCAATACAGACACACACACACACACACACACACACACACACACACACACACACACCCCACACATAAACTCTCTCTCTCTCTCTCTCTCTCTCTCTCTCTCTCTCTCTCTCTCTCTCAGTTTTTAAAAACAAAGATAAAAGGAAAGAAAAAAAATTAATTTTCCAACTCAGACCCTGAGATAAGTTCTGAGAGTATGATCACACTAATGACTTCCTAGAATTTGAGGGCTGGAAGGAATTTCAAATATTATATAATATAAGGCTTCTAAATTTTTGTGTATTAGTCATGGATATTTTTTACTATCTGATGGATCAGATTGTCATTTCATCAGATTCCTTATCATTGTATTTTAAAATATTGAAGTAAGCAATAAATTTCTATTATTTTAGTGAAAATAAAGATCCATTTTTGTCATTGTGAGCTCTCTGAGAAAGGGTCTGTCTTTCACCTTTCTTTGTAGTCTCAGCACTTAGTACAGAGATTGGCCTATAGAAAACACTTAATAAATGCTAGATATCTAGTCATGGACCCCTGAAGTGTAGAACATATGATCTAATTCAACCTTTAATCTTACAGATGAAGAAATTGAGAAAGGATAAGATTTCCATGTCCAACATGCTTTCTCTTCTAGATGCTCTCCCCCTTTAGGATCAATAGAGAGTCCTCTACTGAGGTCCTGTTCTCATAGCTTCAAAGTCAGCGTGTTCTCAAAGTAGTCAACTCTGGTGTCTTTTATCAAGCTAGAAACATTTGAGGATAGCAGGAATGGAATACATGCCTGTTACTAGATGTTCATGTTAAAAACAGCTTATATGCAAGAATTTATCTGAAGATTAACATTAATGATTGGTGGTTGCTACTTTCAGTTTCAAAGTCTATAAAGGCGTCATGATTTCTCCAAGTGCAGAAATTACCTCTACTGATGAAATGATGAGTCATTGAAATAAGGAAGTGAAATGATTCTATAAAACATCATATTATTAGTGGCCTCACGGAAAAGAGGAGTTTGCCCTGGGATAAATGTCTTCTTAAATGTAGCACTTTGTTAAGAGTTTCCATATTAGAATACATACCTAGATGAAATTCAAATTAAAATGTTAGATGCAAGAAAATAGAAGAAACAGAGCTTAGGAAAAATAATTAATGAGAAAAATCCCTGGAACGTAGAAGAAGAGATTTAGCCAATCTTATACTTTTAAGAATTTATAAGCATTCTAATTCTGTTAAGAGGATTGGGCAAATCCCATGACTACAAAATCTTGTAGGAGTAAACAATCCTATATGCTTTAAATCTACTTTTTCAAATAATTTTTGATAGAACCTATTTCCAGGAGAATAAAGAATGGATAACCTCTTCAGCTACACTATAATGACAAAATAAATACAAATGGAAGGAATCTGGAGAAAAAAGAAACAAAAAACCAATTAGAATATGGAAATTTTATCAAAGTAGTACCATAGAGTTACAGCTATCACAAGATATCATATGAGATCATATGGTGTATTATAGCTTCATTTCACTTCCTTACTTAAATGACTCAATGATAATTTACAATCTTGTAGAAGATGGAGAGAAAATATATGTCTCTCTTCTACATAAAACAGGAAGGCAATAGGTGTGAATCACTCCATTACTGACATACTAGTAGATATATTGGTTAGTTTTGTTGAAACCCTTTCTCTCTATTACCTTCCCCACCTTTATTTGCCTGTTAGTTGGTCATTTATCATGAGTATTCTCCTACAATTCTCATCTTTCTCCCCTGTAGTGAAGATAAAACTTCTAGTAGCTATTTGCCATATATCTCTGATTGGGCATATTGAGCAAGGCATTTAATTGCTCAGTCATTCTGGAAAATCAAAATTAAACAAACAAACCATTGAAATATTAAAATTATCCATAATATTCATTTTATAGACAAAAAACCTGATAGACATTGTAAAGGCCTGGGTCACACAAATAGTAAGTAAGGAATAGAGGCCCTTGTCACCAATCCAATTCTCATTTGGAAAAAAAAAATAAAACAAAAAACCAGGATGTAGGATCCATTTTGGGATAGGGCCTGAATCTTCCCTAACTTCCCTAAATTGTCAAGTTTTGAGGCTCTAACATTTGTGAGTTTTCTATGATTTGTTGATGATGACTACTAACTACTTGAAGTGAGAGAGACCATATCTAATACATTTTTAAAATCTTCTCCTAGGATCTTTGTGATGCAGAGAAACTTGGGCATTGGGGGTGATGAGATCTGATGGAGACAAACTTTGTAAATCTTTTCTTTGCATTGTAAAGGGAATCTTCCTTTATCATCTAATTTAGGCCACACCTGAGGGCCTGATCTTCAAGTTGGATTACATTGCCTTTTCCTGGGAAGTGAGGAAATACAGGTCCTGGAAGACCACCCAACAGGGACCCCTCCCCAAAGGGCAAAATCTCCAATGAGGGACTTGGGTCACCCCCAGGTCACCACCCCCTCCCTTGGACTCAGGGAGAGAACTGAAGGGGGAGAAGGAGGGGACTCCTCTTTGACCTTCCAGTCTCAAGCTGAATGCTGGCCAGTTAGCAATCTAGGAGGTCTTCTCTTTAAACTCTTTCTAACTTTTTTATCCCTTTCTTAATATGCTGTAACTTCCTTTAATAAATTTCTATTTTCTTTCTAAAACCTGCATTCCCGAGTCTGAGTTGTGATTCCTTCCGGGGTAAAACTGAACCCAAGAAACAAATCAGTGCAACATGTGGATATTGGATTATGTATTATGAATGGGAGATGTCCAAAGACTTTAAATACTTAGAATTTTGTTTTGGTCCTTTTTATAAGATGGGGGCTTTCTCACCAGCATGTTAACAAGCATCCATGTGCTGCAAAGTGATCATTAGCTGATAGAGCCCTAGCAATTCCATTAATTCAAATAACAGTTCTTCCCAGGTAGGGTCATTTATATTACCCAAAACTCTTTTCCTTAAGTCTAAATAATCCATACCTTTCTCTTTCATTCAACAGGAAGATCTAAACTCAGAGCTCCCTTTAGATTGAGGGAGGTCTGGCCCTTCCCACCCAAACTGCCCTTTACAGTTGGATTAAGGGGAGCAACCTTCTCTGCCTACTTGACTCCTAGGAGTCAAGCTAATTGTTTTCAAAGTCCTCCTGGGACAGAGCACCCTACCCTTACCAAAGGACTCCTCCTACAACAATCTTCCAGTATAGAGTGCTTCTCTTCAAAGTGCACGTGCACACACACAAACACACACACACACACACAAACACACACACAAACCCCTTTGTACCTTGAAAATTCCTTGATGAAATTCAGGAAAAAAAAATTGAGAAATAACTGCAGTGCTGTGTTCCTGAATCATCTCCAAAATATGACTTGACAAAGGAAAATCTCAGTAGTTGCAATTCAGAAATGCCAAATTTCTGGAACAATTCTCTCATCCTGGATATCACCTTGATTTGGCATCCCAGTGAACAATCTCAGGGAATAAGTCAGTAATTTTCCTGGCTCTTGTATCTTTACAGATGCCCTTTATATTTCTTTAAGTAATTATTAATCAATTATAAAGGGGTACAGGAGAGAAAATTTCCTTACAGGAAATCCCTCTACACACACACACACACACACACACACACAGACTCTCAATCACTTTACTTTCATGAGATTTAATCCCCTCTCAAACTGTACAATGGAACAGCCAGAGGTAAAGACAAGGAGATAAAACCAGCAGGCCATGGTATTGTGCTTGCTAATCTACACCATTTACATAAGGGTTAGAGGGCCAGTTCTGTCATTTAAACAGGCTTAAAAGTCCCTTTGCAAAGGAGATTTAGGCTCTACAAAAGCTTGAATTCTAGGAACTGCCTAGAGCTTCTGCTGCCCTTGCAATAGGAAGTTGACTTGACTAGTAAGAAGACCCCATTACTTGTTTAGCCTTCCTAAAGTTTTTGCAGAAATTGCACCCAACAGCCAAGAACCAAGGGAGAGCAAAGTGAATGAATTCTTTTCAAGAGGTAAGGAAAGTAAGGAAAGTGTTACAAAGCAGCTAATAGCATCCTAACCATGGTATCCTGAAAGGTCCTAACTCTTCACTTAGGCCATTACCACCTTGGTTTTGAACTTTTAGAATTCAGAAACAGACCTTGAAAATCTACTGAAGCATAATGTTAATCAATTTGAGAGACAAAAAGGTTTAAAATAGCTAAGAAGTCAGAAACAGGCTAATCTAACCTCTGAGGATCACTGTGGGTATGAATGGCATCAGAGAGTAGGGTAAAACTTCAGAAGGAACTCTGTGGTCAATGACAGTACAAGTGAGATCTAGAAGCAATTTTTTCCTCTAAACTTGAGCTTCTTAACCTTTTTGTATATGTGTAATGAACCCCTTTGGCCATCTAGGGTCATTCTCTTAAAATAATATTTTAAATGAATAACATAAAATATATTGGGGCACAAAGAAAGAAATTATATTGATATATAATTATGCCAGTTATCAAATTATTATTTTAAACTCCCAAAGACCCCAGGTTAAGAAGCCCTAGCCTAACTTGAAAGAGGTTGCCTTTCTGACCCTTAACTTATGAGAAAAACAAATTTTTAGGTCAGACTTGATTTTATTGGTATAGAAAGGGTGAACTCTCAGTGTGGAGACACCATTTACCAATGTAGATCAGCATCTGCTTTTGACCATGATCACACAGCCAACATATTTCAGAGGACTTGAACTTAGATTTTCAGGAGTGAGAAACCAATTTACTGTCTGTCCACTATGATGTGCTGCCTCTACACAGAAGCATCCCGTGAACATCAATAAGTATCTATTAATAATACAAGCTATTGTTTTACCTGGCACATCTAGAGCAGATGTTCAATGTGACCTTTGCCTGGGGTTCAGGAAGATGAGCTGTTCGAGAGGGGTTAAATTTGCTCCCAGAAGGCATCAGGGTAGTTACTCCTTCCATCCTTAAATCGTCTAGGTCCTCTGTAACAACATAAATGATTACAAACTTCAGGTTACAATAGGGGAAAAAACAATTGTAACAATGGGATATTATCACCCTATCACATTAAGAAGAAAGGAAAAAAGTTCTTTCTCTTAGTGTAAATTAATCGGTTGCAAGAGAGGACATTCTTTAAAATAGAATTTTGTATGTTTTTTCTTTATACTAGAATTTTTTCAATATTTGATAAACTTGTTTCTAGATATTGGTAGAAAATTGCACTAAAAGAGGATTTCAGAGGAGGAGAGCCATTTTCAAATATCTGAAGGATTGTCATGTAGAAGAGGATGACATTTTTTTCTGTGTAGAGTTATGGAATTGAAATAATGCTACAAGTAGAATAAACCTAGTAAAAAAAATTATTTAGATGAATATCTAAGATCCCTTTCAATTATAAATCTGTGATCCTATGACCCCAGGTACTGCAAAAAATGTGTAGAAGTCATGAGAAGAGAGATTTCTAGCACAAAATGAATTTTTTTTATTTCTAATAATTAAAATGAAATAAAAAAGAGTAGACTGTATTATTAGATTATGAGCTTGTCCCTTGAACTGTTGAATCAATGACTAAATGGCCACTTGTCAAAAGATAAGAATCCTATACTCAATGAAAAATTAGATAAGTTAACATTTAAGCTCCCTTACACTTATAACATCATGCAACGGAGTGCATTTTGGTGTGGAAAATACCCAATTCCATAGAGAAAAATCATACCAAAAGAAACTTTTTTTTATCAGTACAAAGAACTCTAAGATGAGTGTGTTCAATTGTTTTTGGAGTGGGTTGATATAAATATGTCACCTTATCTTGATGAGAATAATCTCTTACCCAGAAAAAAATATTGGACCTTTGCTTCATTCAGTCATCCATTATTCAACAGAATTTTAGTATATAAAACACCTTAAGGCTTTGAGGCTGTTGAAAAATATAATAACATTGTAAATGAACTAGATGATTTCTAAGATTCTTCTCATCACTAAAACCTATGATCCAATGAAATGAAATGAAATTCTCCATTCTGGTAAGGCCCTAGAATGACTGTGAGAATCTCTGTTTAATATTTTAAAAAACTACTAAAAAAAAAGGGGTGGTGGCTAGGTGGCATAGTGAATAAAGCACCGGCCTTGGAGTCAGGAGTACCTGGGTTCAAATCCAGTCTCAGACACTTAATAATTACCTAGCTGTGTAGCTTTGGGGAAGCCACTTAACCACATTTGCCTTGCAAAAAAAAAAAAAAAAGGGTGGCTAGGTGGTGCAGTGAATAGAGCACCGGCCTTGGAGTCAGGAGTACCTGGGTTCAAATCCAACCTCAGACACTTAATAATTACCTAGCCATGTGGCCTTGGGCAAGCCACTTAACCCCATTGCCTTGAAAAATCTAAAAAAAAAAAACTACTAAAAAAGATAAAACTCCAACATTTGTTGTTGTTGTTCAGTCATTTTTAATTGTGTCTAAATCTTCATGTCCCCCATTTGGGGTTTTCTTGGCAAAGACACTGACATGGTATGTCATTTTTTTTCCTAGTTCATTTTATAGGTAGGGAAACTGAGGCAGAGTTAAGTCATAGAGATAGTGTCTGAGGTCAGATTTGTACTCAGAAAGATGACTTCATGACTCTATGCTTACCACTCTATCCACTGTGATATCTAGTCCCCCTGTTGTACAGCATACTAGAATTCAAATGAGGAAAAGGAATGCATTTGAAAACATCTGTCATTCACTGACTGAATTATGTAATTTTTGATGAATTATCTAACTGTGAACCTTGATTCTTTTTCCTATACATGGGAATTAAAAGGACTGGTAATACTTATCTTTCATAGTTTTTGTGAGGCTCAAATGAGATCATTGATATTAAATATAAGTACTTTGCAAATTTTATACCATGTCAGTTACAGATTTTAATGATGATATGCACCTATATTATAATAATTTTTGGTTTTTATTATATATTGTATGTTTCTGTCTGCTTTTTTCCATTATGCACTTTGCCATTACTTTCTGTGTGATACTCATTTGACATTTCCAAAGATAGTCCGGCCAGTTTGTTTCCTTAGATCAATTTCATTATTTTATTTGCAACTGGTAATTTGAAGAAGAGAAGTTTTTGTTGAATAGTGAAGTTGCAAATCAGAATTGGAGAGAGAGTACTGTTAAAGAAGGAAAAGAGAGGAAACTGAGATGAGTTTTTCCAGAGTTTAACTGAGAAGAGGAGAGTTATAGAATGATAGGATCCAGAGAGTTTAGGAGATATATATTAGGCAAAAATGTTTACCATGGTAATAAAGGAGATAAAGCACAGAAATGATTTGGTATAACTTTTAAGTTCTTCCTGATTGTCCTGTTTGTGGATAACATTGTGTTATTTGCATCAAATTTGGGAAAAATTCAATGTTTCCTCTCAGGGATGGTTAACTACTCAAAAAAAAGTTTGGCCTAACTGCTCAAAGAGGAAAAAAACACGTGATTTTAGAATATCTGTTATTTGGATTACAATATGCATTTAGATGGACAATCTATATAGACTTTGTTCATCAACATATACAAAGCTAGCAATGCATTTCAATAGCCAAATTTGAAGGTCTTTTTAATCAATACTCTTCATTCTTCAAATTTCCAGTTCTTCCAAAAATTGACATTTTTTATCACCTTTTCCTCTAGGATACTTTGTATTATCTGGTTTTTTTTTTTTTATGACTGCTCTTTCTTGATTCTCCCTCCCACCTGTCTGGCTGTTCCTTCTTCAATTTCTCTACAAGATCTTCATCCTTATCATTTTTCATTACCTGTGCACATCCCCAAGATTTTATTCTAAACCCTCTTCTATTTTCTTTCTCTTCTTAGTGATGTCATCATCTCCCATTAGTTCAATTATTATCTTTATGGAAATGATTTTTCATCTCTATTCATTCCCAGTCTCCTGAGCTCCAGTCCCAAAGCAACTTTTTGTCATTTTGAATAGGATATCTCAAAGGCATCTCAAAATTCAATATTTTAAATAGAACTCATTATCTTTCCCTTAGTACTAGTTCCTGGTAGACTCACTGTCAAATTTCCCAATAGATTAAAAACATCAGAATTCTTCCAATCATACAGATTCTTAACTTCAATGTCATTCTCAGCTTCTCTCTTTTAGTCAAACATATCTAATTATTTGTCAAATTTTGTAGTGTCTCTCATATAAATACCACTTTTATGAAGGACATTAATAAAGTGAATGGTATACATAAGGAGTAAGGAGAGGGATGAGAAGACTCAAAACAATGTCATATTTGGTTGAAGGAACTAATGATTTTTAGTAGAAAAATTGTAGGGAAGACATGGTAACTATTTTCAAGCATCTGAAGGACCATCATGAAGAGGGATTGAACTCATTCATTTTAGATCAGGAAATAGTAACAATGAGTGCAACGTATTGAGGGGAATGCATCATTCTTTTTTTTCTTTTTTCTTTTTTTTTTTAGTTTTTTGCAAGGTAGTGGGGTTAAGTGGCTTGCCCAAGACCACACAGCTGGTAATCTAGGTAATTATTATGTGTCTGAGGTCGGATTTGAACTCAGGTACTCCTGACTCCAGGGCTGGAGCTCTATCCACTGCACCACCTAGCCAACCCAAATGCATCATTCTTGATATAAGGAGAAGGGAACCAAACAATTCTAAAAAGAAGAGCTACCTCAAAGTGCAATGGGTTGCCTCTGGAGCTCTTTAGGTCTTTCAAGAAAGATGGTTTCTGACTAGATGGCTTCTGAAATTCTTTCCATATTTGAGATTCTGTCATTCTCTCATGTGATACTAGAGGACCTGAGACTAAATCCTAGAGTACTAGGAAATAAAAGCAATCTTGGGGGTCTCTCCATAATTGTAATCAAATTATCACACTTAATGCAACTACTATGTTCAACCACTCTGCATTCTCTGAGATTAGAAGTTGTAGAATTTCATATCAAAAATCACAATTAAATCATATATCCTGATATACATATGCATATTTGTACATATATTATATATATACAATTTATCTTATGCATTTGATAAATGTTAACTGTATATTATGATTGAGTATCTATCTCAAGGAAGTGTGGTTTAGATGTAGATTGAAAGAAAAATGAAATAGAGGCTCTCTACAAAAATCTTACTTTGCATTAGTATAGCTCTCATTACTCTACCTTTTACAAAACTTAAATAATATATGAAGTTTTGGTCATCAAACTGCAGAAAAGATAACGGAAAGTTGGAAAAGTTCCCTAAAAAGATAATTAATATGAGTAAATTGTTGGTAAGTGTTACACTCAGAAAAAGGGTAAGGTGAAGTCCCAATAAGCTGACTTTTTTTTAGGCTTTTTTTTTTGCAAGGCAAATGGGGTTAAGTGGCTTGTCCAAGGCCACACAGCTAGGTAATTATTCAGTGTCTGAAACCGGATTTAAACCCAGGTACTCCTGACTCCAGGATCGGTGCTTTATCCGCTACGCCACCTAGCCACCCCCAATAGGCTGACTTTTAAAGTTTGGTCCTAAAAGATGACTAGAAAGTAAACAAATGAAGAGGAATCAAAAAAAAAGAAAGAAACAAATGAAGAGAAAAGGTATGTGTAAAATATGGATGAAAAACAGCAGAGGACACTTTGGGAGAAAAACTTAGTTGAGTTTGGCTAGAATATTGAGTATTTTGGGGATAAATTGACATGAGGCTAGCAAGGTACTTAAACATAAGGTAAATGAAGTGAGAGAAGACTGGTAGAAATATGCAGTTTAGTGGAATGGGTTCAAAGAACATCATTTAAAGGTTTCTTGTAATAACTTGGACAAAGAATAAAAAAGACCTTGTAGAGGAGAGGCAACTGTAAAGAAATATTCTAGAGATAGAATTAATTAGTTTGGATATGAGATGTGAGGGAGAAGGAAGAGTGAAATTTCACATTAAGGTTTAAAAAATAGTTGATAGAGCAAATGGTAATGTCAGTGGTAATAATGAAATCAAATGGAGCTGCATGCGGATCTAGGAGTGTCTTGATTTATTTGAATTTAAGGTGTTATCCAGGTGGGCAGATTCTGTAGATGATTTAAAATGTCAGTCTAGAGCTTAGGATCAAAAATGGAGCTTGCGATTTGAAAGTTATCTAAATTGGGCTGGTGGGTGAAATTATCAAAATGGAAAAATCAATAATGCTCCTTTTAAGTGTTTCACTTTCCTTACAAATGGGAATGGGCAGTCAAAAAATTTTTTTTCAAGTGTTTACTCATATGCAGTTACTGTATGAAGCATGGTAAACACACAAAAAGGCAAAAATAGAGCCCCTGACCTCGACAGGTTCACATTCTAATGGCACAGATATCATGAAAACAAATGGACATACAAGTTAAGGGCCAGTCAAAAGAGCACTGGAGTTGGAATCAGGAAGACTCATTTTCATATTTCAAATCTGGTCGTAGATACTTATTAGAACTGTGATGCTGGGTAAATCACTTAATCCTGTTCCTCTCAGTTTCCTCATCTGCAAATGGAGCTAGAGCTAGTAAATCACTCCAGTATCTCTGACAAGAAAATCCCAGATGAGTCCCAAAAAATATGATATGACTAAAACTTGACAGCAACAAAAACGGAAAGAATCTCAGAGAGAAGGTACTAGCAGTACGGAAACCAGGAAAAACCTCTTGCCAAAAATTTAAGTTGAGGCTTGAGGGAAGCCAGGGAAACCTCAAAGAGGGTTAAGGGCCAGTGAAAAGGCATGGTGCAGTTAAGTTGACAAGTGGATAGAGTACTAGATGCAGAGTCAGGAAGACTCATCTTCCTGAGTTTAAATCTGGCCTCAGACACTTAATAGCTATCTGACCCTGTTTGCCTCAGTTTCCTCAGCTATAAAATGATCTAGAGAAGGAAATTACTCAACTTCAGTATATTTGCTAAGAAAATCCCCCCGAAATGGGTGTCATGAAAAGTTAGACACAACTGACCAACATAGAAAAGTGAAATGGTATACAGTAGGAAGATGTATGAGGAAAACAAAGAAAATTGATGTGCCTAGATTGTAAATTATGTAAAGAAAAGGATGGTGACAACAAAAGTGTCCCTTTTTATTATTTTGCAGTAAAACCACAACCTCTCATTTGCTATGGTCACATAGCAAATAATGAGGTAGGATTTGAACTCAGATCTTCCTGACTCAAAGACCAGAGTCATGTGACTCTAGTCAGGTCACTTAACCACCTGGCACTGGGCAACTCTCTAACCATACACATTTTATAGAAATTACTGATCTTTATCAATAGAGGTAGTTTCTAGACCAGAAGCTTTTTACCTTTATGATATCATAGATCTGGAGTAAAACTTTTAAAAAATTTCTTCACAAAGCTTTAATTCATTTTGTCTTTTCATTCTTTTACCATTCTTTAGTAGTTGAATCCCCCTTTTAAAGTATTATTTATGAATATTTTGCCATTGTTTCTAGTTCTTGTAAATGCCCTTCATAAATCTGAGCTCATTACACAGGTTCTTGTGTAGCACATTGCTTCTTCTACTCCCAGATTTGAGTAATTTGTGATTTTAGTTTCATAGTTTCATTTCTTGAGCTGTCTTCTTTTTTAGTTTCCTACACTGGAATCATTCTCTCATTTCGCAGAATCCTCTGTAATCTGAATTACATCATTATTTTCTCCGAAAGTTTTTGGGAGAATTTTCATTTCATATACCAATTCTTGGTCATAATTAAATTTAGAAAAGCAGATCTCCTTGCTTTTTTTCTATCTAAATCTTATGTAGACTAGAATCATCACTAAGGAATTCCATTAATTTACTAGATACTATTGTTTTAGTGTAATGAGACTACTAACAGATGTTAAAATATTTAAAGCTGCCATCATACCAAATATTGATCCATTCGTTTTGTGATTTGTTTAGAAGAGCATTATCTATCTCCACTTCCTGAAGTATTCTTTCATTGGAATTTTTCAAGCATAGGCTGAATGACTACTTGTCAGAAAAATTGTAGGGAAATTAATGCATTATACTTTTAAGAATCCTTCTTCTTCTTCTCCTTCTTCTTCTTCTTCTTCTTCTAAAATGATAGGATTCTAAATGCAGATTCACCCAATGACAGAACTTTTGTTTCTCTCTCTTCTCACCCAAATATCATCCAACATTGTACATCCTCTTGTTCTTAAATTTCTAGATAGTCTGTTCCTTATTTCAAACAGTTTCTTTGGATAAGGATATCTTTCCATTATGGTATGACAATCAGGAATCTCATTTCACTACATAAACAATCTGAATTTATAAGTGCTGTCCTTAGTTCCTTTCATTATTGCTGTCTCTTGGGATTTATTAGTTACTTTCCCATGGTTATTTTTAATCTGGCATACACATTTACCCTTTACAAACTAGTTATAATCTCTTAAGATATAAATTAATCCTGTTTTTGAAATTTAGATATTGATGACATCGTCACATATTTTTTTTCAATCTTCAGGAAAATCTCAACTGGAACAAATGTTTCTCTTGTATTCAAATGAATGTAATGATTGTGCTCCCATAAAGTTTAAGAGTTGAGTGAAGATTAACAGGAAAGGAATAAATTACAAAAGTTCCTGAGCTAAATGTGAGAAGAGAAATTGGGGAAATGGCACACTTCCAGGAGCTCTTGTGCAATTTTCCCCCCTTACTAATTTGGGGAAGGGGAATAACAGAAAGAGTCATGGTGTTTAGGATCTGCAGGGAAAAAATCCTCCATCACTGACTCTATTTCCCAGATCAGGGCAGAAAAGGGAACTAACTGAGCTCACCTGAGGAAATGCTGATAAGCAAAAAATATTTGGAACTGAAGAACAAGAGGGCAGTCTGTCTATATAGAAATGTTGCTGCTTTGGAATAAACTAGTATGATTTCCTGAACCACATTAACAGATTAGATGCTCATTTAACAAGAGTATTTGTTGTGAATTGGAAAACTCCAAAATGCATCCCTTGCTTGTTTCCCCATAGAAGCTAAGGGATGTGAACTGAACTTTCACCTTTTGGCTTACCTTTCATCCAGAGGACTACTTCCTGAAAAGAAAAGATTAATGTATACCAAAGGAATTGCTCATTTGCTTCACTGTTTCCTCTAATGCTGAATGAAGATGAATGCATTATTTTTTAAGTCAATCAATGGAGCACAAATTCAGATATTTGATAAATGGAGGCGCCAGAAGATAGAGAGTTGAGTCAAATATATCTAATGGGATTAGCCACATGTTAAAAACTCTATGAGATAAAGTGGGTGTCAACCCCACAAAGTGGGTGTGGGTATGGATGTCAACACTCACAAAGAGACATTAAAAAGAGAGAGGCATCTACCTCTCTGGGAATCAGTTCTGTTTTTGACTAGAAAGCAAAAATGTGTATTTTACTTACTACTCAATAGAACCAGAAACTAGTCAAGAATACCCCTTGCAAGATACATGACTATATATTGATATTTTAATACACTAATATTTATGTATACACATATAGTATCGTATATAAACATAAAGAAAGATTTGGGTAACTAACTATAGATAAATACTATAGTTTGATTTCTGCTATCACTCAGTTGTCAGCAAGGATTTATTCAGCACCTACTATATATCAGGAACCATTCTAAGTTCTGAGAAAATAAAGGCAAAAACATAGTTCCTACTCTCAAGGATCTGATTTTTCAATGATAGAGACAGCATGCAAACAACTACATACATACAAGATACATGCATTGTAAATGGGAAGAAATCCCAAGCGGTGAGGATAAGAAAGCTTTTGGAGAAGATGAAATCTAAACTATCAGATCTGATGGTTTATGTAATGCAATTTAATATCATTTGGCAATTTATCATTATATTCTTCTTTTCTGTCCCTTGATAAATTCCTTGGGAATGAAGAAATCCAAATGGATTGTTGTATTTTACATTGAAATTTCAGCTTGAGCTGCTGGTAAGGTTGCTTATTTTTCCTTTGTCTTTTGTGGGATGTATGAGCTTAATATACATTTGTCATCATTTACAAATCAACCAAATGCCAAAGAATATTTATGATCTGTCATGAACTTTGTTAAAATCATGTCTGCCATTATTCATTTTTATTGGAATCCTTCTACCAGTTATTTACATACTAAAAGCTGCAAAATATCATCATTATATATCTGATATTTTACAAAACCCTTTCCATTTTTAGAATGTAGAGTTGACTTCCTAGGTTAACTTTTGAAGATCATTGAAAGAGAATACACTGCAGTAAGTGCAATAACACATCACCAGGCACATTAATCAGACTATTTTGTAAGGTATTAGGGGAGATACAAAGTTTAGAAGAGTTTTTTTTTTTTGCTAATTACATCTCAATTGTTTTCTACTAGCTCTCAATAACATACTTACAAAATGGATACTTTGCTGTCTTTCACCCATTCTTCATCAGAATTAAATCCTAAATTTGATCCAGAATTAAATTCTAAATTAAATAAATTAGCTTGAGCATTGCACTTGAACAAAGAGCACTGCAATTGAAAACTGATAGACTGTAGTTCAAGTAAATCTCTATTATTTTCTCACCACATATCTTAGAAAATTTATAGACTCTCTATGTACTTTAATTTCTTCATATATAAAATAGGATAATATTTTCAGTATCTATCTTAGTTATTCTAAGAAAAGCACTTTGTATAGCTTAAAGCACTATAAATGATAGAAGGTATAAATTTTAAGTCACTATAAAATGGTGCTATCATTGTTATTATTATTGTTATTACTATTTAATTATTCCTTACCGTACAGGGTTTTTCACAGTTCATTTAAAAAGGATTTATGAATCTGAGTTGAGTATAAATATAACATGAACTTCCAATGCTACATAGCAGCATAATCAGAAGCCATCCTAGGCAGCAATGAGAGGCAGTCTTAAACCAAAAAAGTGATAGTTTTCTTGTATTTATTTATGACAACTCCACCTCTGTAACACTGGGTTCAGTCCTAGGAGATACTTTTAATAAGGATATGGATAAGATGAAATACATATTCAGAAAAAAGTGAGAATAGCTGATTAAGGAGATGGAATCAGAATAGAATTTGGGCTTTCGAAGCGCAACTTAAAATATAGAAATGACATGGAGAGTGACTATATAAAGAGAATGGTTCTTGTAAACCATAGGCCCATTGAGTTTGACTTTGATTCATGTCAAAATTTGAGAATATATATACATATATAAAGATTTTGCAAGGCAATGGGGTTAAGTGGCTTGCCCAAGGCCACACAGCTAGGTAATTATTAAGTGTCTGAAGCCAGATTTGAACTCATGTACTTCTGACTCCAGGGCTGGTGCTGGTGCTTTATCCACCGAGAATATATTTTTAGAAATTATTAGGGAACATTTGGAAAATCAAACAGTACTTACAAAATGTCAACCCACTTTGATATAAAAAAAAGCTCATCTTAAGCTAAATGTTATTCCTTTAATGAAAGGGTTACTTAATTCATGGATGAAGGGAATATTCTAGAAGTAGTTAATATCTATTTCAGTAAGTTATTTAATAAAACCTTTGTACTATTCTGGTTGAAAATATGAAGACATGTTTAGATGTGGTTCAACTTAAGTGACTGTTCTCAAAAATTTATTAATATTTAATATGAGTTTGGAAAATGAGAACTTGAAAGGTAAATTTCAAGTAGTGAACCCCAGAGATATGTATTTAGTCCTGTTCAACATTTTCTAAATGATTTGGATAAATGGTTATAAAGACTTTGCAGATGACACAAATATCTCTGAGAGAGCTAATACACCACATAATAGAACCAGTATCCATCATGATCTTCACAACTAAAACATAGTTCATTGTGAAGGTGATGATCATGATCATGATTATGATGATGAAATTTAACAGACATAAAAGTGTGATGCCATACTTGGGGTTTTTTTATTGTTTTTTTAGATTTTGGCAAGGCAAATGGGGTTAAGTGGCTTGCCCAAGGCCACACAGCTAGGTAATTATTGGGTGTCTGAGACCGGATTTGAACCCAGCTATTCCTGACTCCAGGGCTTTATCCACTGTACCACCTAGCTGCCCCACTGCGCCACCTAGCTGCCCCCTATACTTGGGTTTTAAAAGTAAGCTTCATAAATTCCATCTGGGGGAAATTTTTCTGAAAATAATCTCAAAGTTTTAAATTGCAAACTCAGTCTGGTGTTTTATGATAACTAAAGAAAAACAAATTTGCTAGCATGACAGAAATATATCTTCCAGGAAAAAGGAAGTGATAGACCCAATAGAATATTGTATTCCGTTCTTAGATCTAATTTTAGGAAAAGCATTGAAAAGAAGAAGAGCAATTAAAATGGTGAATTGATTTGACTGTATTGCATATAACACAATTGAGTATTTTTAGTCAGAAAAAGAAGAAAATGTATTTGAGTAAAATGGAAAAAGCAGAGGTAATGTTTGTATTAAAATATTTGAAGGACTATATACTGGAAGAGGGAACAACCTTGGATTGTTTCTGGGCGAGTCCCTGAAATTGCATACTCTAGGTTAGAAAGGAAACCATTTTAGTTGGCATATAAAGAAAAAAAATCATAATGAGAACTCTTCAAAATTTGAAGGGGCCATCTCAGGAGGTAGATTTTCCTTTGATGGGGATCTTTAAACAAAGACCCCTGTCAAAAGGAATTTGTTGTATGGACTGTGATCTGGATTAAGTGACCACTTGAGATCCCTTCCAAAATTGCATGATTCTGAGGATGTAGATTTAGGAATTAAATAAGGAAAAATTTCCTAACAATTATAGTTATCCCCAAAATTGCAAAGACTAGATTGCTGGGCATCATTTAATGTCTTCAAATAGAGGCTAGAAGATCAGATGTTGGGAGATGCTTTTTTTGGCGGGGGGAGGAAGGATAGTGGGCTATGGGAAGAGATTCTTATTCTTATTTGAAACTAGGTATTGTAGTGGAAAAGCACAGAACTTGAAGTCAAGAAGGTCTGAGTTCAAAGTCTGTCCCAATCCTTACTAACTGTGTGACTCTAGGAAAATCACTTATTCTTTCTCAGTCTCAATTTCCTCTGCTGTAAAATGGGGATAATAACAAGTACTTTCCTCACAATATTGTTGAGACACTTGAATGAGATAATGAACAAAGTGCTTTGTAAACAAAGTATCCAAGACAGCTAGGTATTGTAGAGTATTGTATTTTAAATCAGGAATATCTGTCTCGAAATCCTGCCTTGGTCACTTACTAGCTCCATGATCCTGGGCAAATTTCTTAACCAATCTGTTTCAGTTTTCTCTTCTATATAATATAGATAATAAAAACACCTATCCCCCAGAGTTGTTAGGTTTAAATGAGAAAACATTAGAAATGCTTCAAAAGCACTAAAGTCCTATATAAAATGCTGGCTATTATTGTTATTAATAAGATGAGTTAATTGTGATGGCTATTGGAGTTACAATGATGGAAAGTAGCTTGGGTGACATAGTAACTTTGCTTCACCCCGAACTCCCTTGGCACTAATAGTATATACCACTCATTTAACATTCACTATTTCTTATTACTCAAATTTCACATTCATAGTTTTGTCTTCAAGGCTATATTTAAAGCCACAGGGGCACAGACTATATTCTTGACTTCAAGTCAATTTTGATGAACATTTAATCCTTGGCAGAGATCACATAAACACAAACAAGTAAGACATGAATAAAGGACAGTTAAAAGCAGCAGAGAATAGTTTTTTAAAGTGAATATTATCATGTGTCAGAAAGGATAATATATAGAATGGTGCTATGGGCAATCAATAATCAGGGAAATTGAAAAAGCATTCTAGTGTTAAGGGATGGATGGCTACACAGAGGAAAAGTAGGTTTTGGGCAAGTGATGAGAAAAAGACAATATGCAAAAATTTGAGGATGATTAAATAACTAAAGTCACAGAAGTAGGAATAGTGATGACATACATAAGGTATAATTTTGGAGATAATTGCTAGAACAAAAGAAAGATAAAAAGAGGCACAAGTTAAGACATCTTTCAATGCCAGAAGAAAAAACTTGATCTGATAGGTGGTGGAAATCTGTCATGAGTTATTGAGGTTTGGAATAATATCTGGAAAATAGCATTTTGGGGGATATGTCAGTTAGCTGAATATATGAGAGGAGGCATAAGCAGTGGGAGAAGGAAGATATGTGGATATCTGATCTCCAGAGAATCACTAAGTCAATCCAAGCATTTCTATGAACAGAGCCAATATGCATTCATTTTTTATAGGTATAAACTTCAGCACAGGGGCATCAGTAATTTGCTATTTCTTAACTTTACAAGCGAAAGCAATAAATATTGGATCTGACATATGGTATGAAAAAATTAAGCCACATTAATTTGAAGTCTGCATTAAAAACAAACCCTTTCTCTTCTGACTCAATGAAATATAAGATTTCATCATTGGTTGCTTTGCTTTTGGAGTCTGCTTCTTACCATTTGTTGTTGTAAGGACACAGACAATTGAACTTAGAGACTAAACTAACATACAATTGCATGTTCACCCTTTAATTTAAATTGCTAGCAGACTAAAACTGTACAAACAGTAAATACTGAGTGATATACAGCAGCCCTGTGGCAGAAGATACACTAGTTGGTATTGACTTCAAAGAACAGAGTCACTAAATCAAAAGCACAAGCTCTTGGTGTCATAAATAATTTTCATTTTAATGACCTGCCGTTAAAACACAATGGGCTTCCCCTCCAATCCCTCCCTACTCCCCTGCCCCTAGAAAATCCATACCTGAAACAAAGATTCATTCTGAATTTAAGTGATTGTGAAACTCTTCTTACAAGACTGGCTCACTTTTTTCTGTCCATCTTTTGTCAACTCCCTATGTTGCCATCTTTTAGAAATCCAAGTTCTTCAATAAATGTCCTGTACATCCACATAAGTCTTTTTTTAGGTATCTCCCTTTTTTTGGTTTCCTACTAGAATCTTTTCTGTGTTTGTCTTCAGGATTTTATTCTTGTGACCCTCTAATCTGTTTTGGATTGATTTCTCTTACGGAATTTTACACTATGGAATTAAATCTATCTTTTTTCACAGATTTCTGAAAATGACTCACAAGTACAAGACTATATGACAGACTAAAGCTAGTTGGAGGAAGCAACAAATAGAATTGCTGTCTAGTACGACACTCTAACTTATTGCACATATTAAACTAAAAAATGTCACATTCCCAAATATTCCAATCATTTGGGTATGCGCAAACATTTCCTCTTATTGGTTATAATCAGACACTAGATAGCAATTATAATTGTTGCTTACTCCAATTTTTAAAGATGATTCAAGAATTTAGCTCCTCTATTTTGGCAGTTTCCACAAGTCTCCAGATACCTAAAGTCACTGGCATAGAATACCTTTTTACAAGATTTGTGGTCTTTCCCCAGACTCCTTATCTACTTTCCTCTTCTGTCAAGGATGTAAAATTCATTCCTATTAGACTAATGCTTCTGTTTCTTCCTCCATTGACCTTCACTCTGATGCTGTCCATTCTGCTTTTGTTATTTAGATTCCTGAATTTTCTTACATAAATTCATATTAAAAGCAGCTACTCCATAAAAGCAGCTACTCCAAACTTTTTATATTTTATCTGATCCCAGGCAGCTAGTTCCCACTGGACTTGGAGACTATAACATCTGAGTTCAAATCTTTTGTCAAACATTTACTAGCTTGGTCATCCTTTTCAAGTTGCTTACATGCCCTCAGCTTCAGTTTTTCTAATCCAAAAACTGAGCAAATTAATAGCACATTCTTCATATAATTATTATAAGAATCCAATGAGATATAATTTATGACCTTTGTTAACTTTGAGGTGTTACTTAAATGCTAATTATTATTGTCATTATTTCTTTGAATAAGGTTTACATTTCCAGAGACATCCTTTTTCCAACAACGTAGCTTCCATTTTCTGATGGTGGGTCTACATAAATAGCTTTACTTACATATCTTTATTTTAAAAGCTTTATTTCAATTCCTATATTTCAAGCAATGGTCTGGAACTCTATAATCTTTTGGATTCTATTTAAACCTGAAAAAAAGAATTGCAGCTTATAGAAAAAATTACTAGGTAATTAAAAAACAAAGATACAGTGAGAGCATGTACTAGTTTTTGACTGAGTCACCCAGGTTCCCTTTATCCGAATCCAGGAATGCAGACTAATCTAAGTGGCTCTTAAACACTGAGGCTTACACTGTTTTATACTCAGAAAGACAGTGGAAGCTGAAACTTCTTACAAATCTACCTAACTTGGATTAGTAGACCTGACCTCAAGAATCTTTGAATATACTAATCAAGAGTATGCTAGGTAATACCTACACAGCATTAGAAAAATCCATTTAATGTTAAGTAGTTAGACAGGTAGACTCATCAATCATATTTTAGCTATTTCTATGTATTTCTATCTCCCCTATCTCCTCTAAGGAACTTAGACTGACTGACCAGACATCAGCATCAATCTTCAGACATCACCTTTTTAAAAATATTGATATAATTATTTTAATGTAATTTTCTTTTCCAAATATACCCCAGCTACCTCCTATCCAGAAAATCATTTCTTGTGAGAAAAAAAATTAAAAAGAGCAATTCAGAAACTCACCAATGTATCACCTGAGAATGACTTGAGTGTATGCAACACTCCACATTCATAGTCCTTTAGTTCCATGAAGAAGAGTGTGAGAGAATGCATTTTCTTATGATTTCTTTGGGGTCTGGAATCATCTTAACTGACCACTAACTTCACAAATCATCTTTACTTTTCTGATTTCTGCCTTCAAATGGCAATAATTATAGGAACATTACTCATGTTCTTAAGATCTTCAATCATTTATCTAGGACTTCTTAACTCAGAACAATGCTTCCTAAGTCCTTTCTGTGAATGTCATTGCTGCTGTGAATCACCAAACATTGTTCAAAGTCATCAGATTTCATAAATTTCTGAAAACCTTCTGACATATCAGATATATATGTTCTGGGAAATATCTATCTTTATGTCTGGTCAACAAAAGGGTTTTTTTTTTTTGACATATATCACATTTCTTCTTCCTCTTTATGACGTTTTTTTCCCCTGATGTCACCTAAATACCTTCATGGTCATTTCTTGGAGCATAAATCACTGGTTCTTCTCAGTTGGGCTAATTTTCTTCTTTCTAGAAAATTTATTTTCATGCTTATTACTAAACTTCAAGTGTTTACTGGTCTTTCATCCCTTCCTCTTCTGTGTGGTCTTCTACTCTCTATCCTGCTATTATAGGTCAATATTCTTTTTTGCATTCTAGTTCTTCATTTTATTTTCAATCTTCCATTCATTTTTAAAATTAAAACTTAATTTTTCTCAATAATTTGTATAAGGGAGACATTCTGCTAATCTCTTCTACCTTCTTTTCTAGGAGTGAGATTATCAACCAACATTTTGTGTGCAGTTGGCAATTTCTTGATCAAGGGAGAAAGACAATTCTTGCAGTTAAATGTAGGTTACAGTTAAATCCTTGTGAACTTTCATGTTTGATGGAAGGAAGTTAGGTGATTCTAAACTAATTCTTATTGGGTTTTGATGAAGTGTTCTCTGGTGATGGTGGGGAAAGAAACAGGAAAACTGTCTTTTCCAGTTCTCCACCATATATATAGGTCTTCAACTTAAAATGTAATTTTACAGATGTAAATAGAATTTGTTGACCTTTATTAAGAATATTTTCAGATTTCTATGTGAATTCTGAACAGGTAAAAGGGAGTCAAGGATAATTGAAAAGCAATAGAGAAAATTACTCTTCACTAAATTCAAAATGAACTTTCATTTGCCACATTTTAATCAAAAAACCTTTATGAAAAGGCAGGAAAAATCCTTAACTGTTGGCATACTATGCCCCAATTAAGAACAAGAAATGCAGATGGTTATGTGCATTTTTAAAACTCAGATAAATGATAAACATCTGGAGATGTATAGTGTGTTGGGTGAATGTTTCCAGAGAGATGCCACTGTGCAAAGTTTTACTCTCTTGGCCAGAAGTGCTTTGAGGGTAGACACATGGAGACTTTAAATTACTTCCACTGGTTTATTTGCATTCAGAAATCTCCAAGCAACAAGTAAAACTTTTATCCAAGGACCATCTAAAGAACAGGGATTTGGTAAGGAATGTGGTCCATGGTCTGGATTTATAGTTAAATAAAATTTAATGTCTGATACATATCTAACTCTCTTTCCCATATGTCTGCCTGCTTCATCTTCCCTTCCTTACTTCTCCAACAAACAAATAATACCAACAATAAAAAAAAATTCAACAACCTTTTAGCCAACCTTGCCTTCTTCCTGCAAAATTTTCCAAAGAATCACAAAGTTCAGTAAATGGTGGCATACAGAATATTGGATTTCTGGATCTTACTTTATTGTAGGTAGATGACATGGCCCTAAACTCTCTGATTCCATCTAAAGATTAGGAAATAAATTAAGAGTAGCTCTCAAAGGATTTTAATTTGAATTTATGAATTACTCTCAAATACTTAAAGTATATATAGCTAGTTTTTAAGTATCCAAGAAGTGATTGTTGTTGTTCCAATGTACCTTATTACTTATACTTTCCCCTCCATCAGCTGAAATCAGAGTGTTTGGGGAAATGATAAAATTAGCATTTATTTAGCACCTACTATATATATATATATTTATACATATATAGACATACATATATACATACACACACATATATGTAATTCTCTTCTACATGCTGAGGATGCAATTGTGATTGAATCTCTGCTGTCAAGACACCTATAATTTGCTAGAAAGTAGTATATAAGAAAGAGAGACAGAGACAGAGCTAGAAAAAGAGACAGAAAGACAGAGGGAAAAAAGAGATAGAAACAGAGAAACAGACAGACACAAACACAGGCACAGACAAACAGAGACAGAAAGAGAATTCATATTTGATGTTAGGAATTGAGTTGAGGGCAATGCAAATACAGAGACAAAAAGAGTTCTTATCATTGAGGAGATTACATTCTAATGGGGAAGGCAAGACATAAAAAGAAGTTGAGGTGGTACCCATTCAGGGATCAAGTAGAAAATTCCAGAGTTAGGAGCATATTCAGGAGAGAAGTAACCATGTTGGCCTGAAACTTCCATATATTGAGAATTTCTCTAACAAATTGAAGAGAGAGGATGAATGGCGGAAGTGCCTGCTACTGGGTGAAGGACGAAAGTCTAGACTCAGGGAAAATAACCACCTCTTAAAATATTTTTTTAAGAAATACTTTAAAAATAACATGAATAGTACATAAAATAAATGCTACATGATTCCATGAGAAAATGAGAGTTCTATAGGCAAAATAGTAATGGTAAGCTACATGGAAGGGTATGAGACAGGTACAACTAGTCAATTTAACACAATGTGTAATGGTTATATTTGTCCTGGATCTGATTTGATCTCAGGGAAGCAGAATCAGTGTTATAGTAAGCTGTGAAAAAGGAAGCAAAAAGTCATTACAGATAAAGCAATTCCCTTAGAAAAATCTCTGAAGTAGAAAATAGTATGAGGTATTTCTAAGATTTTGGGGGACATGATAGTGGCCTTCCAATATTTGAAAGAAGGCACACTGACTAGTAATTATTGAGAAGCCAATTCAGTCTTCACGTATAGAAATTATCTAAATTATCTAAAAATGGAATAGGCTACCCCTCTTAAAAATTTTCAAGCATAGACTAGATCAGTCATTTTTGTAAATCTAGTGTAAAACAAATTTTTGTCAAGCAATAGATCTTTGTCTTAGGTCCATTGCAGTTCTAAGATTTACTCCTGCTGTGAAGACAAATTAATTGTGATTTCTATAAGAATTTTGTGACAGATACATTTGTAGAGGTAGCTTGAAGGAAAAATTGTAAATTGAATTCCAAGCTAAGGAGGCAAGGCTTTATTATCTAAGCAATTACCAGAATTTGCACAGGGGAAAATCCTAACTAGCACTGTTGTCATAGCCCAGTTACTGCTATAACTACTATTACTACTGCTGCTGCTGCAACAACTAGCTAGTATTTATATAACATTGTAACATTTGAAATACTACTCATTGTGGAGAAATGGATATTAGCAAAATTATTGGGTGAAATCTGGTTTTAAATATCTGGATTTGGTACTCATGATCGCAGATTATGACTATGTTAAGTTCCATAACCTTTAGCTTTATTGTAAACCAAGGGATATTTGCAATGCATTCTTGAATTAAGAAAGATTAGGGGTTCATATAAACTAAGGATTTAGCCCTTTAAGATTAAAATGCTAAATAAGCAAGTTCAGAGAACAGGGTTTTAAAGACCCATGGTGATGTAGAACAAGGGCTGACATTATTATAATAAGCAGGCCATGGGGCAGAAAAATGGTTTCTCATAAAAAGGAAAACATTTATAGTCCTTTTAAAGATATTTTTATGCTTGATTTTCTAATATTATTCTTAAAACCTATGAAATAGTAAATTGAGAAAAAAGAATTGTTTAAGTCTAATAAAAAACTACTTGAGTTAGAGTTGGATATATTTCTCTATATATGGAAAGAAATATTGAAAGTAAAAGGCAGGGCTGGGGAACTTATGGTGATTTTTATTCAGCTCTAACTAGAATGCTATTTAGTTGATCTAAAGAGAATGAAAGAGTGGCAGCTAGGTTGCACAGTGGATAGAGCACTGGCCCAGGAGTCAGGAGTACCTGAGTTCAAATCTGGCCTCAGACACTTAATTACCTAGCTGTGTGGCCTTGGGAAAGCCACTTAACCCCATTGACTTGCAAAAAAAAAAAAAAAGAACCCTAAAAAAAAGAGAATGAAAGAAAAATATAATAAATATAATAAGTACACTTAATTATATTTCACAAATATATGCTCTCCACACATGATTTGAGCTCTCCAAGGGAATATTACTATATCAAAGATAATAACTGCTTCCTTTATACCAGTTTTTACAATTATAAAAATATATTTTCAATATGCAAACACAATGAAGTAACCTAGACTATTATAGCTTCTTTTATATAAAATATTTTATGTATCTTAAAAGCACCTTATCACAAAGCTCGTTATTAAATTATTTAGCTATCACAAGGATAAAATCAAATTTCTGTCCCTAGGAAGACAACGACTACATGATAAAGTATTAAATGATTATACATGTAGAAGTATTCCATGAGACCAGTGTGCAATAATGAAGTTCCTTTATACTGGATATTCTCTCAGATAAAGGCTATCTGTTTTGTCAAAGTCATTTTTCGGGGTTGTTTTCTAATTCATTTAAGCTTACTCCCTGGTAGCATTCTTAGAGGATACTTTAGTTGGGTAAAAAGTGTCCTAAATGGTACCATAATGGCCTTGGGTTATTGGAAAACAACAACAATAATAATAATAATAATGATGATGATGATGATGATGATGATGATAATGCAATCTAATCTCAAGTAAGTAGGAATTATGTATTATTTATCTTTGGGCTATGATTTGCGGAGTAAGTACTAATAATCAAGAATACTCTGATGGCTAATTTTCTCTTGGTGTAAAAGAATCGTAGAAATAGTGAATTCCCTCCTTACATCAATGTTTTTCAGCAAAGACCATATGATTATTTGTCCTTTCAGATAAGGCTTGGATGAAATCAGTAGCATCACATGCAAATAGAAATAGAGGTCACCACACCAAGCACAAGTGTCTTTGTGGTCTAAAACTGATTTAGAAAATCACATCTTAATATAATATTTGTTTAATTGTTTTATTTATTTTGTTAAACATTTTTCCAATTACAGTTTCATCTTATTTGGGCATCACTCAACAATATTACTTCTGACTGAGCTCCATGACTTTGACCCCTCTGGGCAGGGTAACTCCTAGGATTCCTTCAAACTCTCAAATTCAATTCTGTGAACTTAAACCTAAAAGTAAGTTCTACATGAAAGTAAACTGTAATTTTGTTTATTTTAACTAATTTGTTTATTTTAACTAATTTACTTAATAGAGGATACTGCTATTATTATTATTTCTTTCTCCATTGTGCAATTTATTAAGCCCTTATATCTGCAGTTAGCACAATGGATAGAATGCCAGGTCTGGAGTCAGGAAGCCTCAAGACCCTGGGCAAATCACTTTAACCCTATTTACTTCAGTTTCCTTAGATGTAAAATGAGCTGGAGAAGGAAATGCTAATCATTCCCTGTATATTTGCTAAAAAAAAAAACAACACCCAAATAGGGACATGAAGAATCAGACATGACTGAAAAGTATCAACAACAAACATGTGTTAGGTATTGTTTTAAGTGCTTTACAAATATTATCTCATTTTATCCTCAGAATAACCTTGGGAGATAGATACTATCATTTTCCTCAATTTACAGTTGAGAAAAAAAAGAGGTAGAGTTTTAAGTAACTGCCCAGGGACACAAATCTAACATGTGTCTAAAATTGTATTTGAACTTAGGTCTTCCTGCCTCCAAGCCCTGCACTCTATCCATCTAACTGCATTTATATTGGGGGCAGGACCCTTATTATATATTTTTGACTAACAGGAATCAGAAAAAAGCTTATTGCTGAACAACACAGGATAAATTAGTGACAAGTGTTCTGACTGAATCCTGAACAAAATAAGCGACAGAGTAGGCTGTTAAGTATACATGCAAAATCCACTCTATTCTCTTTTTAGAAAACTGGGCTTAAACTCAGTCAGAAAATCTTGGTTTGAGTTTAACCCTGGAATTTACTAGTTTCATTCTTTGGTACAAGTCATTTAAACTCCTCTCTGACTCAGTCTCTTCATCTATAAAATAAGCACAACAATGCTGATATCTACTTCACAGGGATACATTAAGAAAAAATGATTTTTAAATCTGAAAATACTTTAGAAATATTAATAATTACTGTTAATATTAATAATTATAATAGCAATGGTACCAACACAATAATTAGGCAATTCACTAACATTTCTGGGTATTCCTATCATGATTCTTCTAATATATCATTCTCAAACTTCCTCTTCCATATTGTTCTTAGCACATTAAATCCTAAATATATCCCCAAATTATCATGTGAATTTACTTATTTCCTATATCTGATCACTTTTCCACCCAACAGGATACTTCTGTTTCCACATCTCCCCAAGCCATCCCACCTATTCCCACTGTTACTGTCCGAGGATAGCCTCTTATACTATCCAAGTCTTGCATCTAGAGCCAGGAAAAGATCATAGAGTTCATCTATTCAACACTCCCTCAGTTTTTTAGGAAACTGAGACCAAGGGAATTAAAATAGTTTGTGCCAATTCACCAGGTGGTGAACAGATCTGGTATTCAAATCTAGTCCCTCTGATTCCAATTTATATTATATTATTATACTGTGCTACTTTCATAATCTGACTTGTACACTGTTTTTTAACTTGTCATTTAGGTGTAAATTATTTTCCCAACTAAATCATCTTTCTAAATACTTTAAACTACCATGTCCTCTGTTTTTATATCTCCTTAAGGACAGAAAATGTATTTTTCTAAACAGTATAGTCCTTCCAATGCCTCTAAATCATGTATACATGAGATATTCCATTTTGCTGTTTTTTATTCCAAGCACATGAAGTTGACTAGATTTTTTTTAAATCAATAAGATTTTCCCATTTCTTTGCAAAGTTGACTCAAACTGGTGATTTTAAAACTTAACCTACTTTTTAAATTCACTAGATCTATCAAATTCAAGCAAAGAAACTTAACTCAAATTACAGCCTCAGAGACTTAACAATTACATAAAACTGTGTTACCTTGGGCAAATAACTTAATCCCATTGCCTTAAAAAAATCAAATAAATTCACTTGATCTGAAATCAATAAATCAATTAAATCAAATCAAACTCCTTTCCTGGGTTTGTATAAAAACCTTCTATTTGCTTTTTTATAAATAGAAATACTCATTCCTCGAAATTAAGGACAAAATAATGCTTTTATAGACAACCTCAGAACTATATTGAAATGAATCCTTAACATTTAATTCATTTCTTTAAATCTGGACCAATCGTCTTACCCTAAAAAACATTTTCTTATCTTCATTGAAACTCTAATCTACTAAGCCACTTTTCTTAAAAATTCATTTGTAGTTATTTAGGTCAATAAAAATATCAAAAGAACAAAATGTATTTAGTGATACAAAAGAGAAAATTCAAAAGGCAGAATTGAGGGATCATTATGATGTGATAATGCAATAGCAAATCATTGTTTCAAGGACCTATGATGTCATCAATATGAAGAACATAACCCTTCTACTTGTTTTTTTGTTTGATTTTTTTTAGTTTTTGCAAGGTAATGGGGTTAAGTGGCTTGCCCAAGGCCACACAGCTCGGGAATTGTGTGTCTGAGGTCGCATTTGAACTCAGGTACTCCTGACTCCAGGACTGGTGCTCTATCCACTGCACCACCTAGCTGCCCCACCCTTCTACTTTCAGTTGATATTCTTCATCAATTGCTCTGGGTAAAAATAAAATTCATTATCAAAAAGTCAATCTTTTGGTGACTGTAATCTCCCAAATTGTACTGGTCTTTGGACATTATGCATTGTCCATTATTTTGTCCATGTTTAAGCCTTTCATCTTAGCAAGAACTAGAGCTTGAGATTTTGTCTGATAGCTTTTGAGTATCTAGGATCACTTACACACCCCAATAGCACACCAGAGTAAGGATTAAGTAGAGGAACACCATATTGGTACTACAAGATTTAACTTCAAATATTTTGAGAGTTGTCCTATGAAAGAAGAACCCTGAATGATGTTTGAAATCAAAACTAGGATCAACAGTGAGCATGAATTCTGGCTCTGTGAAAGGAGGATTGGAGAGGGAAACTTCCTTATAATAATTCTCAGCCTTTAGTGAAGATTAATGACTTTTCTATTCACTGAACATTACTGAAATGAGAGCTAATTCAAGTTGTTATAGATGAATTTCATAATTCTGGTATGTTGGATTAAATAATTTCTGAGATCCCATATTGTTCACCATAGCCATGCAGTAAAACTTCCTTTAATTCAATTAAGGAACAGAAAGAGAAAAATAGAATGAAGAAGGGTTCTATTATACAATCTCTTCTGACTAAGTTGGGTTGATTTCAATAATAAATTCAGAAATCACAAGAAGAAGAGAAGGAAGAAAAGAAAAAAGAAGGGAGCAGAAAAGAATTTTTTTTTTTTTGCTTTTTAAATATTCAACCACTGTCTTTAAACCTTGGTTTCAAAATTTTGTGATGACACCCAAAATGTTTAATAAACAGCAAAGTTGTCACTCAGGCACAATACACCTATAAAACAATCTGAATATATGGACATATTTCCTTATCTTGTATTTTATTTAGTTAAGATTATATTATAGCAAAATTGAAAGTAATTCTATTTAGAAATTTTTTGGATTATCCATCGTAACTGTTTTAGTGTTCTTTCAAGTTTTTTAAAAAGTTGTAGCTTTTATAGTTACCTGTTGATTGTATTACTCAATGAAATAAATGGCATTAAGAAATATATGCTATTTTAAATTTACATGCATGGAGTATTTAACAATTTTATACCCCAAACTAAAATGCAATGTTCAAAGCTTTTGGTAATATAAGTAATCTGTGTTATGAATCTATGTCAAAAGATTTGAAAGATGGAAAATTTTGTGGTCATCAAAATTTGATATCTATCAATTCAAAATCCATCTATTGTAAAAATGTTTTAAATAATAACTGTTCTATTTTCACTGCTATTTGGAGTGAATTCCGTATTACTTTTACCCTTGTATTTTATTTTCATTGGATCAACTGGCTGCATTTATGTGCTTGAAAATATCAAATAATATTGGTCATTGTTTTACATCTCCCCAAGAAGTAGATCATGTAGATCATGCCCCACAGATTGGAAATGGTGTATACAGGCAACTGAAAGCACATTAAGGATCCTCAATTAAATTTAATATATGTATATATATATATGTGTATATATATATATATAAATGTATATAAAATCTCCTTTGAGCTGAAAGAATAAAATAAAATAAATCCATACTTGACAAGTTGGAGTTCATAAATGAGTAGTAGTTCCCAGTAGCACCTTGTAGTTGATCCCACCTTTTGTGATGATAAAAAAAAAATCACAGCTGCAAACCATATAACCACCACTTTCCTCTTTTGCTCATCTTCAGGCATCAAAAGATAAATAGTGACTAATAGGGTCTATACTTTACCAACACTTGGAATCATAAAGTTTGAGATTTCTGGATTGCCATTATATTCTTTGTGTCTAGTGGTGGGGAAAAATATTATTTTTCCAGGAGATGACCTCTAAATAGTCTGAAGACTGTTCCCTACTGCACATAAATATTGTGATTCATTCAGGTTAACATTCCTGGCACTTCATAAACACTTTAAAAATGTTGATTGGCTCATCAATTGTTCATCCACAGTTCATTGTTTGGTAACATTGGTGAGATTAAATGATAAAATTATTTTATAAAGCTGCAAATTAGGAACTAGATAAAAAATTTAATTATTTCAAGATAAGCTTCATGTACTTTGTGAATGATTTGATTAACCAGCGCTAATGGGCCATGTTTCCTAAGAATAGCCCAGGTACCATTGAGTTTCCTTTATTAGTCATTCATGGGCAGTATTTTGTAAATATAGTAATCAGTTCAATTGTAGTATGTTTCAAATCTATTTTTCCCTCAAGGAAATTTGACTTATGTTGAAAGACAACTAATAAATTTTCATCAATTAAACTATGACATGTGTTCATTCCACCCTATCTTTAGGAGTCTATGTTTATTGCAACATTTTTAATTAGCTAGTAATATGGTATCATTGAAAAATACTTACCTTATGCTGGTCACATTGTGAAATTAAAGAATATATTCACCAAATAATGTTATAATTAAAGAAACACTAAATGAAATATACTTGAACAGTACTGTCTGACATCTTTCATAACTGATAGTCATCAACTTCTTAATTATGAACTTGTACTTAAAAAATATTTATTGATAATTTACCCTAGACTTTATTCTCATTTGTACTCTTACTTTTTAATATAAAGTAATGCTATGTTCAAATTAGAGGCTTAATTAAAGTATATTTGATGATGATATTTGGACAAAAGCTCTTTTCCTTTTCAAAAATGGAATATAATGTGATAATGGTACATTTCCATAAGTTATTTTGAGAAGTTGTATCAAAAACTCATACTCATTTATTGTATTGGAACTTAATAAGTGGTAATTAAAGCAATGAATGACATATAAACAAAAGAAATCATATGAAAGTAATAATATTTAGTTAAAATAAAAACTTCACTTTTTAAAAAATGAAGTATCTGTTTTTTTTTAATCTATCATTAATATAAACAAAGCTTAAATTAAGAGACACATGCTACTGGCTGTCAGAAAGTGAGAAAAAACAGGAATGTACTTACTTCTTTACTAGAGGTTACATTACTCTGTGGCTTAAAGGGGATTTAAGGGTATTATATGAAACAGGAGAGAAATTGCTATTACAGTATCCATTTTCTGCCAAAAATAATCCCATTGGGGCTATTCCTTAGAATGCAAAATAACAAGAAAAAAGTCTCTATTATAAATCTTGGTTGGCCAATTTCATTGTGTGTATAATTGTGGAATACTTGGTATATGTATTAAAAACAACCCCCAGATGACTCTACCTTAAGTTTCTGTCATTTCCCAGAATGTATGATTTTTTTAAAAAGATGAGTTTTCATTATAAAGTCTGTGCCCTAATGATTCAATAGTCTTCCCATCCCAAAACATGAGAAGATGTTTAGCAGCTACATGATGAAGAAATTCCCCTAAGAAACAGAAATTTAAATATGTATCCTTTGATGCAAATATATAAGTAATAGGATTTTAGACACACACACACACACACACACACACACACACACACAAACAGTTAGGAGACCACTATGCAATCTAAGAACTCATATGGCATTCAAGAATGGCAGTTTTCAAAATACATGAGGTGCCCCAGTCATACCTAAACCACAACCAGGCTTTTTTCCTTATTTGATTTAACTCTGTCATTTGTCTGGAAAGTTCATTGGCTCATGTATAATTCTTGATTTCATAAGTTCATTTATATTTTGAAAAATGCTTGAGAAGCCTGGCCTGGATTATATTCTAAAGTACCTTATTTTTCAGGGTTAACTACCTGAACATGTGAGAAGTGCCCTTGATGAGCATTGAAATCAGTAAGATATAGTTTTGAATACTGGCCCTGCCATTTACTAGTTGTGAAACTGTAGACAAGTCACTTTTAGTCTCAGTTTCTTTATCAGTAAAATAGGAACAATAACAATAATGATACTTGTACTATCCATCTCACAGCATTGTTGTTAGAAAAGTTTCCTGTGAACTGCAAAATAATATGTGAGTGAGTCCTTAACAGAATGTGAAAGGTGATTTTTCTAGTTAAACATTTTTTATAAGGAAAAGAAAAACTCCTTTCAAATTTCATCTGGCAACTCCTAATAATGTTTTAATTTTCATCTATTGCTCTGAGAGATCCATGTAACTTTAGGGAAAAATTCTAGAAATTCTTAAATAGACTATAAAGTATGCCACTACATGAATCATAATCAGTAAGTTTCCAAGGTACCCAGTGTCTGAACAACTAAAGTTAAAAAAATATATTTTAACTAAGAATAAGGAAGTCAAAGCACAGAAATTATAAACCCCTTTACCATGTAATAGATACTGTTCTAAGCACTTTACAAATACTAGATTATTTGATCCTCACAACAACCAATATTATTACCATTTTACAATGGAGAAAACTGAGGTAAAAGAGGGAAAATGACTTGTCTAGGATCACACAATTAGTAGAATATCTGATATCATATTTGAATTGAAATCTTTCAGTGCTTTCAGATCCAGTGCTTTCATTATTACACCACCTTGATGCAATCAAAAGATGTTACAATAGATGGGCAGAGTCTCAGATTTCAGATATCCCAGATTTCTAACCTGGACTCTGACATGTAATACATATGTGACCTGAGAAGAACCTATTAAGTGAATGTTCCAGGTAAAACTCTAAGACTAAATATACTTGGCAGACTAAATTCTGGTCTAATCTCTCAGGACTTGTTGCTAGAAATTATCTAAATCAATGTTTCTAGCAAGGAATTCTGTGAAGTAAAATTTCAGTATAGGACTTCAGATAAATCTCCTTAAGGCTTCAAGGTTATAATTTTTAAGCAAGTAAAATTCATTTCATTTGGAGATGCATCTCCCCACATTGATTTCTCATCAACTCTGGCTACCTACCCTCCCCTTATCTTCTTTCCTAAAGTATATGGTATATGAATTTAGGAAACATGCTTGAGCATTTTAAACAGAGTTGTCCCCTACTTTAGAAAAATTCTCTATTTAGAAACCTGTTTGTTAGACTGTTTGGCACAATGGAGGCTTGCTTATTAAATGCTAATTGAGTTGACTTGAAAAAAATAAAAAAAACCAACATGTTCCTGTTATAAATGATTTTTCCCCTCATTCAGAGAATAGAATGTTGGACCTGAAATTAGAAAGACCCAAGTTCAAATCCAGCCTAAGACATTTACTAGTTGCATGATCTTGGCAAGTCACTTAACCTCTATTTGTCTCAGTTATCACCTCCTACACACAGAATCAACTTCAATTGTCCTGATCCATATCAGATCACTGGACCCAGGTGGCTCCAGAGGAGAAAGTAAGATAAGTGACTCAGCATAGCTTTACTATTGGGGTCAGATAGTAGACCTTTAGGCATGTTGCTTAAAAGCCCTTTGTACACATGTAGTCTGCCATTCATCCATTGCGTGGTTCTAATGAAGTCACTTGATTATTTTGAATCTTATTTTGAGCTAACAGTGTATCATGGCACGTGTCTGGGAATAGGAGGAAGACTTGGGTTCAAATCTTTTCTCAGAGATTTTTTGGCATGCAATCATGGGCAAATGCTCTTTCAAAGTACTATTTCTAATGATAAAATGGTTAAAATCATACTTTGTAGTATCGCCCTTAAAGGATGGCTGGGGGGAAAAGCATTTTGCCAACCTTAAGTCACCATATATATGAGTTATTGCACATTGCTTTCTTTATCATATAAACCCCGAACATCAGAAGAATTCCCTCTCTTCTCTTGTTCCTCCTTCCAAAATGAAGCAAAACATAACAAAAGCCCTGGTACTGACATTTTTATTATTTGTTTTTAATGTCTCAATAAGTAAAAGCATCTGGAAAATTCTGAGGACTGGATAATTGAAAGCATTGCTAAGTTCTTTTCTTTTCCATGGTTTTATAACTTCTAAAGATTTCCTAGACATACTTTTTGTTACATTGTAGAAATACTTTTTGTATTTGCAAAAATATTGTTAATGATTTTCTAAGCTATATGTTTGGTTTTAGAAGTATGATATTTTAAATTTTTGATACCTAAAATATAATAAAATTACCTTGGCCATTCAAGCAGTATCTTTTAAAGTTTATGATTTTTCATTTTTAAGATTTTGTGCTAGCTTTTAGCTAGAGGCAAATCTCTTGAAGATTAAGGCCAAAAAACAGGGGAAATTTTATTAATTTGATTCTGTGTGTCTCTCTGCAGTCTGATATTTCCTTGGTTTGTCCACTATTGAAGAGACATCAAGTTCTTGCTTTAAAATAGTAGAAATGGAATTACTCATTACCAGACTGAAAATGAAAAGGACCTTGAATGCTTCAAATAAATAAGCAACTCAAAATATTTAAAACCACCAATTTTTATGTTCTTAAATTACTATGAAGTTTCAGAATTGATAGTATTATAGAATTTAGTCACTTAACTTCTCTGAACCTCAGTTCCCTTATCTGTTAAACAAAGGCTTCAACTAGATAAATCTATAAAATCTCTTTCACTTCTAAATTTATATTCCCATATTCTATGTTTTGGTGATTCCCAGATGTATGAGTGAATCACTTTACCTCTCTGTTCTCCAGAAAATTCATTCTCTAAACTTCTAACTTGTAAACTAGGTGTTAATCTATATCATGGTGGGATTTTTTACACTTGGAAAGATCAAAACAATTCACAGGTTCAGACCCCTCCTCACAGATACATCCCACATACCTGCACTCCTCAAAATTGTCTTATAAAAAGACTTGCATATTATTATAATTTTTTATTATTGAAACTTTATAATTATTCAATTGCTAAGTAAAAATAGCATGTGGAAGAGAATAACAATATGTATACTTTCATTAAGCAGAGGAGTCAGATATAATAAGTTTATATCCAGGCTCTGTTACTTAAGTTAGGCAAGCCAGGAAACCTAGTTAGTATAGTAGATAAATGGATCACTGGTCCTGGAGTCAGGGAGACCTGAACAATTCAAATCCTGCCTCACAGATTCAATAACCACACAACTCTAGGCAAACCATTTATACTCCCAGTCCATTTCTTTATCTGTAGCATAGGCGTAATTACAGCACCACCTAAGAGGGTGGGAAAATGGGTGGCACAACTGATTGATCACTGGACTTGGAATCAGGAAGATTCATCTTTCCAGCCTCAGAGACTCACTAGCGGTGTGACTCTGGACAAGTTACTTAACCTTATTTGCCTCAATTTACTCATCAATAAAACAAACTGGAGAAGGAAATGGCAAATCACTCTGGTATCAGGTAAGTTTACAGAAAATGGGATCATGAAGAGTCAAATATGACTGAACAAAGAGGATGTTGTAAGTATCAAATACGATATTATATTTATATATACATACCTCACATCACATATATATAGTATACATACATATAAATATATTATACCCAAAATATATATTATATACAATAAATATTATCTATGCATGTAGAAATGCATTTATAATGCTTTATAAACATTAAAATACTAACTTATTTATTTATTATTCTCTCCTGGTCTCATTTTCTTTATTTCTAAAATGAGGAGGTTGGTCTAAATGATCTCTAAGGTCCTTCCAGCGATGGAACTATGATCGAATGAACCTACAAAATGCAGGGTTTAGACTTGATGATCTCTAAGGTCCCTTTCTAGCTCTGAATCTATGATATTATGACTGCCATCTTTCAATTTGATTGAATTCAAGTTCTCATGTAGTCTTTTTCTCAAAGTTTCTACTTCTGGAGAGAGAACTCCACCTGCTGGTTTGGATTTCCTTTGTCCTCGTGATTTCTAACTGTCCTCCATGGACAAAATTTACAATTTATGAACATGGGGTGATTGTACTAGTGGACATTATGTGATAAAATGTTGAGAGTATGGATATCGATCTGTACAAAACTAGTTTTTCTAAAGTTGCTTTCCCAGCTGATAAAATAAAATAGCTCTCCACTGAGGAAAATGGATATTAATTAGGCTTTATCCTATTTCCATAACTTCAAATAATGAAAATCTTATTTGTTCTCTGATTATGAGGTAGTTAATAGGTGAATCTAAATCTGAAAGGAAACTCTGAGGTTATTAATCTAACATTTTTATTTTTAAAGATAAAGAAACTAAGGTTCAGAGTGGTAACTTTTGCAGGGACATAAAGAAATAAGTGAAACAGTGCATCCTACTTCTCTGACCCCAAATCTACATTAATTCCACTGCACTATACTCACCCACAAATCAAATCACTATCTCATACATACAAATTTTTAATTGTTTTATCTTAAAGAATTCAGAGGAAACATTAGATGCCCATTAACTGGAGAAAGGCTGAAAAAATTGCTGTACATGGATACAATGACATGTTACTATGTTGTAAAAAAAAAGAAGTGATTATTATGATGAATAGTATGGAAGAATTTACATGAACTAATACAGAGAGAAGCAAGCAGAGTCAAACTAACAACATACACAATGTTGACAACAATGTAAAGCAGTAGGGTCAGATTGAAATGGAATCTGAAGCCACTGAACTCTGTTGGCCACCTATTGACTTCTGTAATATCACATATTTTATTTCATTTTTATTCATTTGTTAAGTATTCTCCAACTTTTTAATCTGGTTCAGGCCTCTTTCCCTAACTAATATGGTATAGATAAAGTTTTTTGCATCTCTGATGTAAAAGAAATGACAACCACCATAAATTCAAATGCAAAAGTAAATGCTGTAAAATTACAGAGCAAGCATGAGTTCAAAAATAATGGATGTAGAGAAATGCATGTCTTTTTAGGGGTTTGTCATTTTTTCTCTTATTGCTCTTTTTCCCTCTTTTTTGTATTAAAATATTCTTTGTCATATAAGATGGCTCTCTGGAAGTGGGGAGATGAGGGATACAGAGGGAAATTTATTCAATGGGAAAACAAATCATATCAGCACAAATTAATTTTTTTAAAAAATTGGAAACAACAAAAAAATGTATGGCATAACAACTCCATGAGGATTTTAATTGACAGAACAGTGTAACTAGTTTAAGGAACCATTTAAGACTTAGGGACGGAATTTCAAGCTCCATTTTCACAAGTTGAAATATTTTAATCCTGAAAAAGAATTTGACTATTAAAAATCATAACTGGTTTGGCAGCATATGAAAGTGGGATCCACATTTCTCAGTTACATGTGTAGTGAGAAGGCTATTGCACGAACAAAATGAATTGGGTCTCAATACAGAGAGAAAGAAGCAAGCAGTATCAAAATAACAATATACACAATGATGACAACAAAGTAAACCTGTAAGGTCAGACTGAAATGGAATTTGAAGCCACCAATGAAGATCCTGGTTGAAGTGCTGGCTCTACCATTCAATAGTGGGTCTTTGAAGTCCCTTGATCCAGTTTTGAATATCAGTTTTTCTATAAAATTATGATCACAATAGCTCACATTTACATAGAGCTTGAAGGTTGAAAAAACATTTTAAAAAATCTAATTGATTCATACAAAAAGTCAGTTACTGAACAGGCTATTTAACCTCCTAAGGACTTTATTTCCTTGTCTTTACAATGAACTAATCTAACCAGAAGAACAATAAAGTTTTTCTTTTCCAGTTCCATGTGAGGCAAACTATCTGGAACCTGTATAATATTCAACCATTAAAAAATGGAAGTAATATTTATAAAAATCACCTCATAGAGACTCACAGAAAAGCACTATAAGGACAATAGTTCTTCTTCCTCTATGCATATTTAATTCTCTGAATTGTTGAATATAATGAATGAGGGACACAACAGTACTAAGCAAGAGTTGCTGTGGAAGCATCATTGTATTTTCTAGTAGGAATACTTGCGTTCAAATACCAGCCTCTGCTATGTGTCCCAGGTAGGATAAGTAATTTATTCTTCCAAAGTTGGACCACATGATTTCTCAGGGTATTATCCAGCTCTGAAACTATGATCTATGAAGCAAATTAATGAAAGTTGGATTTTTATACATTTTAGTAGTAGACTATTACTTTTTTTTTTTTAGATTTTTACAGGGCAAGTGGGGTTAAGTGGCTTGCCCCAAGGTCACACAGCTAGGTAATTATTAAGTATCTGAGGTCGGATTTGAACTCAGGTACTCCTGACTCCAGGGCCAGTGCTCTATCCACTGTGCCACCTAGCTGCCCCCTATTACTAATTATTTTAAACAAGCACTCATTCCTTGATTAGTGGGTTGAGAATCTCAAAGAACTGACTAAGCTAAATATTTTGATATGCAATTGAAATGTAAAATTGTAACACTGATGAAAGTAGAGAGAGCATATATATGTTCTCATTTCCACTATCTCTAAGCAAAAATTCATTAAACAGTAGATAGCAATAAGGAAATCATAGAATTCCAATGTTAGAGCTGGAAGGGAACTTTGAGATCCAGTAGATCAATCTACTTCATTTTTAAGTTGAAGATACTGGAGGTTAAGGGAGTTGCTTGAGGTAACAAAGCTTTTAATTAAGTTTTAGAGCTGTGACTTGGACCTTAGATTTCCTATTTATTGCTTGTATGTCTGTCATACTAAGGGTTACAACATATAGATTTATAGTTTTATATTTAAATTATACTGCAAAGATATTGAATAAAATATAGTATCTATTAACTATTGTACATTCTTCCTATAACTAAACATTGCATTAATAAATAGGGTCCTTTTTAAGATTTCATTATTTTCAGGGCAGCTAGGTGGCACAGTGGATAGAGCACTGGCCCTGGAGTCAGGAGGATCTGAGTTCAAATCCAGTCTCAGACACTTAATAATTACCTAGCTGGGTGGCCTTGGGCAAGCCACTTAACCCCATTGCCTTGCAAAAAAAAAATTTTAAAAAAAGATTTCATTATTTTCAACCACTAGTTTATTACTTGATATACCAAAGCAATAACTTCAACAATAGAGCATTGGCCTGAAAGATTTAACATAGTTTATCCATTAGAATACTTTCAATAGCTTACTTTTAGCTGATTCTCAATCAGCAAGGAGTTATTATTAGAGGAATGGGATTACTATGATATTGGTAAAGTCATATGAAATTATTTGCTTTGTTCTATAAAGAAAAAGAAAAGCTCTAGGTAAGAGTTTAGTAGTATAAATACTTTTAAAACTGATCCATAAGCTTATATTTATTGAAAAAGACAACTGGAACAGGAAAGGTGAAAGTGAATTTAACTATAAAAGAAAGATTGATGGTTTAAACTTTTAAAATTTTTCCTTTGAACTTCAGATGGTGATTCTTTTTTTGTGTATGTGTCTTATAAAAATTGACAATCCCCACAGAAGTAACTTGCTATATTGTGGGAAGAATGTTTTTTTTTTGTACTTCTTTCTAAAGTGAGACCAAGAGTTTAAATGAGAATTTTGATATTTTATTTCATATTTCTTTTTGTATTGAAATGAATTGAGATAAATGCATTTAATTTGATATAGAATAGAATACAATTTCAATTACACACAGTATTTCTGACCTGATTATTATTTAACATATTATTAAATACATTTGTTCTTTCACTTTTGAAAAGAAATTTCATCTAGATTTAGATTTACGGAAATGGTATATAAAAAACATTAGTGCCCTCTTGTGGACAAAAAGCTTCATAAAGCAAAGTTTAGTTATTAACTATATATATATATATATATATTATATATATGCTTTTATTATATTGACCTATGTCTATACTTGAACAATATATACTACACATATGAATAAGGATGCATATGGATGCATATGCAATATATAATTTATTAATTCCCTTAAAGTTTTACATATAGTACTATATTTGTCTAAAACAAATTTATTTATTGAAAAATTCCTACCTCAGAACTAGGGAAATATATTAAAGAATGGAATAATTTCTATGAAATTCAAACTATTCAGTTTCTTCATTAACCAATAAAAAATTTGCAAAGAGCTTATTCTGAATTTCTTTGGAGCCTAAAACATAAAACAGCATTCTACTAAGTTGCAAATAATCAGCAAAGATTAGGAGAAAGAACACTTGATCATTTTATCTAGTTCTAATGTCTGAGGGCCTAGATTCAAGTATTGGAACTGCTATTTAATACCTTTGTGACCTTGGAGAAGTCATTAATCTCTGTAGGTTTCTGTTTCTCCACTAAAATCTAAGGAATGTATTGTGTGACTTCTAAGTTTTCTTCTAGTCTTATACCAATGATCCTTTTATACATATGCATGGATATCAATATCAAACAGAATTCATTGTTTTATCAAAACCTTTTCTCCTGGACTTTCCTCTTATTGTCAAACTCCCAATTTTCCAGACTCTCAGGCTACAAGTATCCATTTCTCCTCATTCACACTCACCCTGTGTCAATTTACATTCAACTCACATTTCCAAACAGCTGTCCAATGCTGCTGCTTCTACCCTAATCTCCTTCTACCCATCCCCTTCTCTCCTTCAGAAACCTAGCACCCTCTCCTCAATACTTCCCTCTCTGCTATTGCAATAGCCTTCTGGTTGGCCAGCTTTAAGTGGGCCCCCGCTCCAGTTTTCCCTCCATTCAGCTACCGAAGTAATTTTTCCAAGGGACAAGTCTTACCAAGTCACACTCTGCATTCTCTCTGTTTTCTCCAGTGTTACATAACAAAAGGATCTGCCATTTAAAGTCACTTACAACTTGTTCCCTTAGTACCTTTTCAGTCTTCTTAAACTTTATTTCTTTCCACATACCCATCAAATTGGACTTAAAATTCATAATGTAAGGCTCTATCTCCTGATCCCCAGCAGCTAAGTGGCACAGTGGATAGAATGCCAGCCCTGAAGTCAGGAAGACTCATATTTCTGAGTTGAAATCTAGCCTCAGATTTTTACTCACTATGTGACTTGGTCATTGTTTGGGTCCTGACTGTCTTTGCGTGAATGTAAATAGCAATTGTTTCTATTTTGTCATAAACCTTGAAGATTTTCCCCTCCCAGATCTTTTCTTTTTTTTCTTCCTTATCTTTAATCACTGAATTTGGTTGCCTCAATCAAATTGAGACTTGTTAAAGACCCTTGGATAAAAAGGCCCAGGTCTCCCATTGCTTACAGAGCCATCCCTATCTGGCTACTAGACCCAGATGACTAAGGAGGAGAAAATGAGGCGGGTGATTTTGCAAAACCCTGCCTCACTTAAATCCAACTCACTTCCATGTCATGGCATCACTTATCTGATGTCCTGGTCTTCTTGAGAACAGAGGACAAACAACAACAATTAGGACACCGACACCAGGCAAGTCACTTAACTCTGTTTGCTTCAGTTTACTCATCTGTAAAATAAGATGGGAAAGGATATGGCAAACCACTCCAGTATCTTTGCCAAGAAATTCTCAAAAGGCATCATGAAGAGTTGAGCAATGACTGAACAACAGCTCCTGCTCTGAATCTTTTCACTAATTGTCTTCCATGCTTCTTAGGTTCTCCCTCTCAACTTCTACCTCTTGACTTTTCTGGTTTACCTTAAAACTCAACTCAAATATTACCTTTTGTAGGAACCCCCCCCACACACTCCCATGCTTTCCATTTACACTGTAGATATCTGGTAGGTATATAGTTATTTGAATGCTATCTGATGCTTTTGTTTGGTTATTTCTGACTTACTCTAGATGGGGTGTTTTATCTACTGACCAACAGTTACCATATATTATCTACTCTCATTATAATGTGAGTTCCTTGAGGTCAGGGACCATGTATTTAGTCATTCTTTGTATCTCCTGCCTTTAGCACAGTACCTAAAACATAGTATTTAGTATTTGCTTCTTAACTGACCTCCTAGGAAGGAGGGATATAAATATGCCAAAAACTCCCCTCTGTAAATATAAGTTGATGACTAAAATTGATTTTGTATCTGTAATAATGTATAACAATTCCTGTGATTGGCCTCAAACAATAACAATAACATATAAACAAACAAAAACCCCTGGACTTTTCCCCCCCCTAATTTTGTAACAGAAGAACTATCAGGAGAGTAGTCCTTGGGCAAGTGAGTATAGGGTCAGAGTTGGGGTTTTTTTAAGTTATGTTGTCAGTGGTAGTTTTCAAAAGTGACTCATCAGGAAAATAAGGAGGGAAGGGAGAGGTGATTATTCCACAGCAGTGGCATGAGATAGGAAAATCAGTTGGTGAATGCCACATCTACAGTTAGTTCCCTTTTGTAAAGCCATTAGAAGTGACCTATATTGAAATGGAATAGTTGGGAGGTACCTATGAACTTAACTTCCCCAAGAATAGGAGCACAGAGAGAAATAAAACCATCTGGGAGAAAGAAAAGACTAGTCCTACTCTGACTCAGTCTTACTTCCATTGGTGTTTTCTTATAATTTTCCTCTTAAAGAATATATTTCCTGAATTTAAAATAGCTTCTTGTAAATACGTGTTCAAATCTGTCCTTGTGTTACTGGATTTTCTGCATAGGGGCACAATGGGAGCCACACAAAAGAATGCAATTTTGCCTAGAAAGGGATGGGAGCTCCACCTTCAGCCCATTGTTAGAGAATTTTACTCATTAACTGGTAACATAAGTAGGAGGCATTTCACAAACTACCTTCTATATGGTCCTACTGTATAAATCTACTTCATAGTTATAGGTTATAGTCAAGTTATAAATGTATGAATTTTCTTCCTAATTATATACTAAAACAGGGATCTGTATGTTTGATACTAAGTTGGCAATAAATCAAATTGTCATTCTGTCAATAATTTGATAAAACATTAAGCTCTAGCTGTTTTCCATACCTAAGGGCTAATGAAATTGCTTATATAGTTTTGAACAAGTTGCCTTTTAAGTCTTAAAACAGAAAATATAGCATAATGTTTTAGTGGATTTTCTCAATAGAAAGACCCTCCTCTCCAAATAGCACTACCTTTAGTCTTTCCCATTCTGCCCATAATGATTTAGAACTGATGAGCATCTCATCTTTATCACCACAGCTGGAAAGGCAGAGAACTGATATAATGATATACTCAAGTCACTACCCCTCCTGTTTTCCCTTTCTACTTTTGTTTAGACCTGGACCTATGATTTTTATGAATGTATGGAAGTCTGGGTATTGAAATTACTGTAGAATACCATTTGAACAGTCCATGCCTAGAAGTCAGGGAGTGAATTCAACCTTGGACTTGGAGCAGCTTGGGTCTGCATGACAACAGTGGTACTGGGGATCCTGAGCAGATCTTCCCAATCCAGAATGAGGATCTGAGGCAGCATTAGGGTCCCACACACAACACAGGTAACTGGAGCAGTGAAGAACCTAGGAAGAGACTGAAGATCTTGGGTCAGACCCAACAGTCTATTCCTACCAGCCACTTAACTAAGACCTAAACAAGAAGTAGAGCTGCCACCAGTAGAAGGTATTGAAGATATTGATTCTGACATTCAGGAGCATATCCATTCCCTAGGCCTACATCTGCCCAACTTTCCTTTAGAGAGTGAAGATGAGGAAGAGATGGAAACTGCAGGACCAAGAAGCAGAGACTCCATATTCATGGACCCAGAACATGGAGAGTTGGTGAAACAGAAAATGACTGGAATGTCTTGGGCAAGTGAATAGGTCAGAGTTGGGGAGTCCTTTCATAGGCCCCAGGGATTTCAGATGCCCAATGAGATAATGTGGTAGAGAAGACTATCAAGACTCCACAATCAATGTCTTCATGGCAGTGTCTACCACCAAGAACAGCCTAATTACTTTAGTCTCTAATTCCAGACCTTGATGTACAACTGGAAAAATCACTGGTCTTAAATTATTTGTTCCTCATATTATCCTCTACATCACAGGCAAACTAGATCTCTCCAGAGATCTATTTTATTCAGTTCTGTAAAACTGGAATATCTATCCATGCCCATGCCCAGTCTACCTTAGCAGTATAAAGCACCCTGTATATACAACTATTAAAAAAATGTCCAGGGGTGCTATGAAGATAAGTGACTTGCCCACTGATCAATAACCATTTACTGGTAGAGGCAGGGATTGAAGAAAAGTCTTTTACGCTGCACAGTCAAATCACTACCAGAAATTTGATATATGTCCTTGGCATCCAGGGATTCATTAGCATAATGCTAACATATATTGGATAAAATGAATGAATGCAATGATATCTAAATTAACTCTGCATTTAACAAACATTTATAATCTATCATCCAAACTTCAGCAATTTTAAGGTGGAGATTAGAGTGTTCTTTTTTTCATATTTAGATGGAAGTATGTATTTCTTTCTTCTGGAACATGACTTGAGAGACATAGAGACAAAGACAGAAACACTGAGACAGACAAAGAAACAAATAAATGCAGAAACAGAGAGACTGACACAGGACACAAAGACAGAGAGAGAGAGACAGACAGACAGACAGACAGACAGACAGACTGTATCTTAAAGGTCTAATTTTGGATAAATTAGTATGTCTTGGTAAAATCCATAGTAAGGGGTGGAGATGAAGGGAAAGACTCAAGTATTTGAGAACTGCAAATGGACTAAAACAGTATGCATAGCTTTAACTATTAATTTTACTACCTTGTGTAGTTCTGGAGACAATCAGCTTTCTAGATTTTGGAGTAATTAACAAATTTCATTCAAGTTCAAGTATAGAAATTCATAAAGAAAGAGACTGAATGGCATACTGTTCCTAGACTTAACGCAGAGATTCGGACAATCTCAAAAATACATTAGTAATGCATAGAATAAACAAAAGTCAGAATCCACAATTCTACTTTAGGTTGGACATTTTGGACATGGAGAATTATTCAATTCATCCACATGTCTTGGCATGCATTTATTTGAAGTCATTTATAGGGATGCAATTCCAAGAACACAATCAAAGACAAAATGACCAAACTAAGAAGATGACCAATAAAAGTAAAAGTTTCATTTGTTCCTAGAGTACAGGCAAAGGTAATTTGTTCCTCAAACTGGGGTTTACTCTAATTTCAGATGACTATATAATGGCCAAGTTTTAAATATGCCAAACTTCTCCTTTATCATGAGAGTATATGTGAGTTTGTTGTACTAAAGAAACAAATCATAAGTAAGAGGAAAGCAAAAATGTATTTCTAGTAACTTGGTCATAACAGCAGCATTATAAAATGACACTATTTACAATGCCAAACATAGCAGTATAAATGTTGGAAATAACCACCTGACAAGAAAGTACAATCAGGTAGCATAAGTCATAAATTATTTTTAGCCTTTAATCTTTAATTCACACTGGCTTAGCACTGCAATAATTTTGATTGGCAGTTTTATAATATATGTCAATGTTATGTATTAATCACTCTACCTCTCAAAATGCTTAAAGGTTTAGATTTGGATATGAAATATTTTGAACTTGTAATACTTCTTATGAAACTAATTACATTTTCAATTTTTAATGATTTTATGTGTTCCTTTCTTTTAAGGTGTAGGAGAATTATAATCAGAATGTTACATTGTGTTTAGGTTTTAGATACACTTATTTTGCTAGGCTCTCAGAATATTTAACTACAAATATAATTCTTATATAAACTTTCTTTTGTTAATACACTTGCAAAGAACCTAAACCACAAAACATTTCCTCTTTTCTCTTGCATTTTTAGAGGTAGGAGCAACACTTGTCCCAGAAAGAATACCAACAGGAAACATTTTGTGCCAACTTGTTTTTGTTCTTGTTCTTGTTACTTGTTTTTTTTTTTGGGGGGGGCAGGGCTTTTATTTTTGTTTTTACCAAATTTTTTTATTTCACCAAATAAGATACATATCTGTTCTGCAATTTATGTCTTAGTATAATTACCGGGGATACAAGAAATTAATTTGCCTTTAATGACATCTACAGTTTGAGGTGGGAAAACCCCTTAGAGCTGGGACAAGCTATTGAATAGCTATAAAGAACCTCAACTTTTCTTAAAAATTTAACTCAAAGAGTATAACACTATTTTAGAGCTCAACAAAGCTGAACATTGAGTTGATCAGACCATAGAAAGAGATCCCACCCCCCAAAAAAGGGGTTTTGTTGTACAACTGAACTAAAACCAAGAATATCAAGTCCTAACAACTAGTCATGGTGATCATAAGCAGTGATGGCACCCTTCTAAGTAGCTAACTGGCTTCTGTCAATTTATATCCTTTCTTCTCCATGGACTCTCTATATATTGTTATGAGAGTATGACCAGAGATTTATACTTGGGCAGTTATATTAATTTTTGGTTTGTATTCTATTTAGTAAATGTTTCATGACTAAGAGTTAATGGTTCTAGTATAGCTGATTTATTTAAATGGAGAACATACCAACAGTCTCCAGGAGTCAGGTTGTGAATAGTAGTCACATAGTTTTCCCCCAGAATAGTTATGGGACCCTAGAAGAGAGTTATAGAGGTGTAGCAGCTATGTCTGATTAGGAAAAACCCCTTACCTGCCACTGTTAGTACTTTTGGGGTAAGTCAGTCCAGTGGAAGAGAGTGAAGTGGGGGTACATGTGTTAAATCATGCCTATTTTTATGCCCATTCTACATTAGGAGAATTTTTCAACAAAATTTCATTTGATAAAGATATAAATTTTTAAGATTACTGTAAGCTCAATAAAAGCCTACACTGCTATCCACTAAAGAAAAAAAAGCAAATGAAATTTTAGGATATTTCAATAATCTTTAAAACTCCAATTAGGAAAAAAACATGTTTATTCTGTCATAATCAAGCTGAAGCAAACTGAGTTTAAGTGACTTATCCAGGGCTACCCAGTTAGCAAGTGTTTGAGGTTAGCTTTGAACTCATCTCCCTGTATTCAGATTCAATGCACTATCCACTGTACCATTTAGCTTGTATCTAGACCAGGAAAAAATAATTGACCTTCTGGTATAACTAGACTGTCTAGCTTATTGTGCACAATGATTGATAACATTTTTAGGGACATTGAAAAATTTGAATGAATACAGGGGAGGGTTACCAGAATGAAAAAAGACCTAAAATTTTTTTCTGATAGATTAATCCAGACAGAGTTGCTAGGAAAAGAAAAATTCAAATAGAAGACATTCTCAGCTCCTTAAATGTGCTGCAAGACATCTTAGCATCTTTTTTACCTTCAATAGAGCAATCACAATCATCACAAATTCAGGTAGCAGCTACTCTTGACCTGTTATTTGATAATACTTGTGCTCTGGAAGCAAACATTCAAGAAGCTAAGCAGTTTTCTGTGGATCATTTACAGAGAGGAAGGACCTAGGGGAAAAAAAAAAACTTTCCCAGAGAAATATAACACACAGTCTCAGATTTTCTCTGTGGACTAAAAAACCTAAAATCAAGTTTGTTGTTTTGAAAGATTATTGTTCAATGAATGAGTGATCAGATGAATCAAAAGATATTTATGAAACTATTCTAATATATAAAGCATTATCCTAGACAAACGAGGCAATCCCTACTCCGGAAATGCTCACATTCTAAAAGGAGAAACAAAACAGATAGAATGTGCCAGCCATAATATCAGCACCTCCTTGGACACTTGACCTTGGGCAAATCACTATTTCTGATTGCCTCACATCCTGAGCCATCTCCAGTCATCCTGATTCATATCTGGCCACTGAACCCAGATGGATCCAGAGGAGGAAGTGAGGCTGGTGACTTAGCACAGCAACCCCTCACTCAAATGCAATTCACTTACTTGTCACAGTATCATTTCTCTGATGTCATGGTCTTTTTTCAAGAACAAAGGATAAACGTCAATCAATATATCTCCTTTACAGAAGACATTTTGCAATTGAAAGGAATAATTAGTGACAGTTATGGTTATTGTAATTTTAATTATTATGATTAATAACAACTGTCTTCAAGGAGTTAATAATGGTATCAATATAGTAAATAATATTAGCAATAAGAAGAAGCTGCTTGGAATATTAATGTTTTTGATAGGGTACCCTACCAGTGGACCCATAAATTAGTCTCTGTTTCATCCCTCCTCAAATCTCCCATGACTCCCCTCTCAACCCTTTCAGATGAAATGAGACCGTTCAGCAAGAATTCCCTTGCCTTCCCTCCTTCTCATCTCACATTGTCTTCTGTCACTATCTCCACCTTCACTCATATAACATGAAAAGGTTGTCCTCCTTGTTAAGGTTAAAACTTCTAAATGTACAAGTGATTCCATTTCATCCCACTTTCTTCAAAACATTCCTTCTCTCTTATTCTCCATCTTTTACTCATCTTCAATCTCTTTCTTTTCTTTTTTCTTTTTAGATTTTTCAAGGCAATGGGGTTAAGTGGCTTGCCCAAGGCCACACGGCTAGGTAATTATTAAGTGTCTGAGGTCGGATTTGAACCCAGGTACTCCTGACTCCAAGGCTGGTGGTCTATCCACTGTGCCACCTAGCTGCCCTCCACTGCACCACCTAGCCACCCCTTCAATCTCTTTCCATGTCTACTGACTGCTTCTCTGCTAGCTATACATATCCATATCTCCTTAATTCTCAAAAAACCCTTCCTTGATCTATGCATTTTTTTAGCTACTACTATTCCATATTTCTTCTCAGTTTTATGGCTAAAATCCTTGAGAAGATTATCTAAAATAAGTATCTATACTTTCTTTTCTCCTATTCTCTTCTTAATTATTTCTAGTCCAGCTTCTGAGCTCATCACTGAAATAACATATTATTCAAAGTTATTAATGATCTTTTAATTGTCAAATATAAAGGTATTTTGACATTTCCAATACCTGGAATGAGTCACCTTTGAGGTCTTTCCACAAATAATGATAACACTGTCATCTATGACACCATCTATCTATCCATTTGATTTACTTCAATATTATGTATTTCCTATATTATGTATTAGATAAGTGATAACAGGGGATAGAGTACCAGTTCTGAATCAGGAGGACCTGAGTCCAAATCTGACTTCAGATACTTCATAATAACTAACTATGACTTTAGGCAAGTCACTTAACCCTGATTATCTGGATTTCAGGGTCATCTCCAGCTGTTCTGATTCATATCTGGCCATTGCACCCAAATGGAGGAGAAAATCAGACTGGTGACTTAGCACATCTCAATTTGCTGGTCTTGCCATCACCTCCCTGATGACAGGGTTGTCTTCAAGAATGATGTACAAACATCAACATCATCTAACTAATCAATTGGTCTGGCATGCAGCTCACAGAAAGTAAGGCTCCTTTGCAATTAAGCCATTAGACAGAAGGTAAACAGAGATGGAGCTATAAACTTTTTGGACTATAAAAAAATTGCTAAAACGTTTAACATAAAGGAGAATGTTTTTTTTCTCCCATATAAGAAACATCAAATCTAAATGCCAAAGAAATAGCATAAGAACACTGTGGGTTTTATTCAACAATACTACCTGTTAGCAACTTTTTGCCTGGAGTGAAATTGAATTCAGTTTTGGTTTAGTGAAGTGCTTAGGTGGCTATAGAAAGTGTTATTTAGTATTAATCAACCATAAGAATTCATTGCTATATTCCTAGAGAGGGTAAGGTCCTTCTAAGTTCTTAGAATTTGGAATTAAGTTGCATTCTAAAAAAAAAACAAAAAAAGGAGAAAGCATTGATTTTAAATGTCTGCTACATGCCTATCATAATAGAATAATTATACACACAGATAGAGATATATAATATAAGTGTAAATATTTTAAAGTCTATTGAAAAGAGAACAGAAGAATAAAAATTTGTCAGTGTTTTTCCAATACCCTAAAAGGGTTAAAGATTTTATCTAGGTACTAGAGATGAGAGATCTGTAGAAGAATAAGAAATAATTTTCCAAGGTCTAGCACAAGACATGGACAGTACCCCAAGAATTAGATCAACTTTATCCTGCTTCCATCATTGCAACTTTTAACCTTTCTTGATTACTACTGATACCAGAAAGAAAGTAGCATGAAAAGTAGACCCTAGGATTTCTGTAACAGAAAAGTAGCTTGGTTGTGCAGTATAATTGAATGTAGGTTAATGAACTGTCATCTTATTTTGTGTGTGTTTTGTTAGTGTGAAATAGTGAATCAAAAATCTGACCACTCCAATATTAAGAGATAAAGGTGGTAATATTGAACTCAGAGGATCATGAGGAGCGAATTATCTCTCAGTCAACTTACTTTTCTCCCTTTTTTATCTCTGGTCTAACAAAATGGAAGCAATTTCCTATTTTCAAAACTACAATAAATTGATTTTATTTGGCAATTTGAAAATGTTAAAAATTAAGTTCTATTTTCATTTCAAAAACATTTGATTTTGGAATATTATTTTGAATACAACTTAGTTATGAAAAGTTGGAATGACTCAATTCTTTTTTTTTTACTGTATAAACATCCAATAGAAACATGTTGCTAATAAAACCTGAGCAAAAATCAGAAAGTAGCAGTTGCTTATGATCTCTGAAATAGAGTCTTTGTGTGCTGCTTTGTCAGAATAGAATGTTTGCCTGTTGGGAAAGCAAGAAAATAATGCCTAAGAACTGCATACTCATTTTGACAGTGTGGTTGGATTGGATTTTTCCTCATTAGCTTGGGGGTTGCCTCCTGACTGCAGATGTGCAATGGTGTGACCTGATGTGATCTGACAATCATTGTACCAAAGCTAGACATCAGGTTCTTATTAGAGTTTACATGATTGAGTATATTTGGGCATTTAATAAAATTCATGCTGAGGATCATGAGGCCATTGGGAAATATGAGGACACATAGGAGATAATAAAATCAGAGAATGTGCATACCGGGAAGTTAAATGGAACTATCAAATTAATTTAAGATGTATTCATTAAATGACCTTGAGTCAGAATGTGAACAGAATAACAATTAACAATGTTCAAGGAAAATTTGAGAATTTTTTTTAATTTAATTTTTTTAATTTTTAATTTTTGGAGAGTAACTGGAGTCAAAGGAAAACTTGAGTTCAAATCTGGCCTTGGATACTAAGAAAAGTAGTTAGGAAAGGGAAAAGCATGTAATAAATACCTCTAATGTGTTAAGCACTGTACTAAGCACTTTACAAGTATTATCTCACTTGATTTTCATAACATTTCTGTGACCTCCATTTTACAGTTGAGGAAACTGAAGCAAATAGCAGTAAAAATGTAACTGAGGCTTGATTTGAACTTAAGTCTTCTGACTCCAGGCCCAGAATTCTATCCACTACACTACCTACCTGTCTCAAGTTACTAGTTGTGTAACTTTAAGCAAGTTATTTCTTCTATGTTATTCTGAGTTTCGTTATACGTAAATTGGACTTGATAATAGAATAGGTATGTTCTATTAACCCCCAATAGTCTTTTGAAGATAAAATGAATAATATTTCTAAAAACACTTTGCAAATCTTAGAATTCTATAAAATGATAGGACTAGTATTGATGTATTTTATATATACACATATAATTCCATGTATGAATATTAATATATTACTATTGGGACCTTTGGTGGATTCCTAAAGTCCTCTGATGCCTCAGTAAAATGTCAGCTCTGATGGAAGCTACCTAGATTAAAAGGTTTTTAAGCATAGCATTTCTATAACCTAAGGCCAGACAATCTTAGTTTGGAGATGTGTTTCAGCAAGGTGGCCCTTGATTTTGGAACTTTAGCAACATTTGAAAACAAATTCCTTAGTGGTAAAGAAGGCACAGTATGTGATGGTTATAAAATCATAAATATTTACAGAATTCCATGAAATAGAGGAGAAGTAGGGGGATGTAACAACCCTGAGAAGGGAATGGGTTAAAGAAGAGGAGGAAAAAAATAGGTAAAAGTTCATCCTAGATGAAGTTAAAAAGCAAAACACTATCAACTAATAACAGATTATCTTATATGGGAACACCAATTAATACATATTAATTATTATAAATTTTCACCTATCTTTGTAGATCCTTCTGTTATTTAGAAAAAAAAGAACTTGCTAATATTTTATAGAACTCTTTATTGGGTTCAGTCTTTCAACTTACAGTTAATACCAGGATGTTTTTAATATTGTTAATTTGCTCATATGAAAATATTTCAACAGAGGTTTAAAAGTTTTTATTTCTTTATCTTCTTGGAATTATATTTTTGGTAACATTATTCACTATTTTACATCCTTTCTATTATGCTAAAAAGGATATTATTTAATCTAAGAATCAAGATATTTCCCATAAGTTGGTACTATCCTATGTCTCTTCATTTCTGGATTTTTAAAAGCCATACAAATAACCAGGCAAACAGAATACTTTATACCTGACTTCATGAAACAAACTTAATCAAAATATGTAAATAATTTGCTAAATGAAAAATGCTATTAAGTATGTCTTCACAATGAATTCTTTAATTCTCTGTGACAAGTAAAAAATTTGAACACTGACATTTTTGCTATAATTATTTCATTTTCAATCAATGTCTCTCAAAAATCTGAATTTCCTTAAATAATGCCGAAACTTATTTTACACATTCTTGGTGTTTTTCTTGCTGTATATCTAAAAATTCTCTTTTTTTTTGACCTATGGGAATGTTTTAATAGCAGTTTATGCAATACTCCACTTAGAAAAAAATGAATTCAGAATTGTATTTTTATCAGTAAGAAGGCAAAGATTAAATGAGCATCAGGCTATCCAGGACACATGCTTTGAGTGAATGAAAATGGCTTGTGATGAATGTGAGGTGTAATGTAAATTACTCTTGCAGTGTATTAAAAATTCTGTAAAGTTGCCTCATACATAAAATAGATTAACTGACTCTTCTTCTAACTATAAGTTTCTCTGTTCTCCTTCAGCACTTCATCACCTTGTTACCTATTCTTGATTCACTTGATTCATTCATGACTTTGTGTTTATTTTATCCAAACCTTCTTTCCTAATTGGTTTATCATTTCAAATTCTTTAAGCAAATTCTGCCTTCAACAATAGGAACAATAGTAATAATGGAATCTATCTTCAAACAAAAGAAAACAAACTGCTGGATTTGATTTCCTCAATGATGCACTAAAATTTCAATATAAAATGGTCTTCAATATAATTTTTGTATAACTGTATACTCTTGTATGAGCTTAATTTAGAATTTAGAATTCTGATTTTTTTTGCCAGCTGCATGATCTGGGGCAAGATATTTAACTTATCTGGGCATACATTTCCTCTAAGTACTGAAAAACGTTTAAGACCCAACCAACTCAAACATTCTAATTCTATAATATCTCTCACATCATCTGTTTTGAATTGCCTTAACTTTCAAGGACCCTACTTGCATAAGGAACGTCAGAAAATTTTACTCTTTTTTGTAAGGCAAGTAAACATGACAGCCTATCTCCATGTCTTATTGTTAATAGAGCATTGATATATTTTATTTATACCACTTTTTCTTAAATGCACAAATAAATAAACCCTACTCTTGACAGTAAAGTGGGTTAGTAGAGAGTTATACTTTGGTACATGTCTGAGGATCTCTTTGAACAGGGAATCCTGAGACATTATTGGAATATTTGAACATAACTTTTTAACCTTTGCAACAATATTCTTATCTCCTTATCGCCTAGAACAAACAAAAAAACAAACAAACAAACAAACAAAAACAGAACTGCCTCCTCAAAGAGGAAAGGGGATAAGTGTTGAAAATAACTTGGACTTCCACTATTTCAAATACCATGCTGGTAGAGAGAAGTCTAGCATATTAAGAACCTCATTTATGGGGGGGGAGTGAGATTGTTGAGCATTACAAAGATAGATAAATTATGGTATGGGGTGACAAATAGAGAGAAATGAGATTCAAGTTAATAATTACAGAGTGAGAAAACTGAAGGAGGAAAAAAAGAGAATGGGGATGGAAAAGTAGAGGAGAGAATAGAAAAAAAGAGAAATGAATAAAATTCCTGACATTTTATCCAATCATTCCCTCTCTTTGTGCCAGATAGACCTGGAGCATGGACTGATTATTTGAAATACTGGCCTAAAACACAGTTGAGAAACTAAACAACTTCTTGGCAAAAATCACAGTGGATCATACTATCTCTCCTCCTCTCTCTCTAAATTGAGTAGAAAATAAATTAGAAAGAATTCTATTTACCCAGGGAAATTTTTCCAAATATCCCTTACAAAGAGCTAGGATTATACTGCATCTCTCTCATAGCACCAATCTTTTGTACATGGATACTGACCTACAAATACTTAAGGATTTGAAAGCTCATCGGGGAGAAAACAATATATTCTCAAGTTCTATTTCAAGGTATAATTACTTTTGGCAGTTCTTTTTCTAAGTGTGAGGGAAAAATGAAAGAAAAGATAGTGGTAAAAAGATGTGATAATCGGTTATAAATTAATCATAGTGAGAAAACTAAAATTAGTTAAAAATTAAACAAAAAATATGAAGCACAGTTCATGCTTTATGTCCTAGGCAGGCAGTCACCCTTGACATTGTCCTATCCACAGTATCATAGTCATGTCTTACCACCAAGGATAGCACCTCCAGTTTCAACAGCCAGAAATAAATGTCTCATTGGTAACTCCAATTTTCACAGAGTTGTCTTGATTGGTGAATGAATAAACACAAAGTCAAACAGTGCAGTATATACAGTCAGCCCCAAAGTATCAGAAAAGAATTTTATATTCCATCTGGTTGTTCACTTCAGCTGTCTCATCATCTTCTTTCTCTAAATTCAGCAACTGAATTCATAAGACCATACTTCCATTATTCTTGGAAAGGTTGCTACATCAGATGATCAACTCATATCATCCCTCTTCACTATTCAAACATTCCTTTCCTTAGCTAACAATTTCATATATGGGAGAGTGTAGACTCCTTGAGAGCAGGAACTATCTTGCTTTCATTTTTTTTATGCCTAGAGCTTAATATAATATTTGGCACATGGTGAAACCTTAATTTTTTCTTTTCATTTATTTTTCACACTATTATAAATAGGTATAGAACTTATAGAAAATCATGGATATATTTCATTTTATTTTGTTAATCATTCAAAAAAATCCTTGTAAAGTGAATAGCTGACATGTGATATTTACTTACATATCCTCATCTGACCCTTACAACAATCCTGAGAGTTACCTGCATATTCTGTAGAGATATGATCATCCCCATCTTCTCCCACTGAAAATTATGATTTAGAGTGTTTAGACTATTTGCCCATGGTCTAATAAGACTCAGAGCCAGGACTTGAAACTAAATACTTTTGACTCTGCTAGGCTATATTGCTGCTGCTGCTGCTGCTGCTGCTAGACAATGATGATGATGAAGATGATTGATGATGACAATGATGATGATAGTGCAGCTGTGTGGTACAGTAGAGTACCAGCCTTGAGTTCTAGTCTAGCCTCAGACACTTGATATTTACTAGCTATATGACCTTGAGTAAATCACTTAACCCTGATTGCTTCATATTGTCCTGATTCATATCGGGCCATTAGATAGCATCCCCTCACTCAAATCCAATTCACTTGCTTGTCAAGGCAACACCTCCCCGATGTCATGAGCTTCTCTGAGAATGAAGGACAAACATCATCAGCTAAGTCAGTAAAATTTTACTTTCTTTCATATTCAAAGTCTAACCCCAAAATATATTAAAATGTTGGTCAAAGTGGCAATATTTATCACAGAGGAAAAATTAGGGAACATAAAATTGAAATATCTAAAATTAAATCACTTCAAAGACTTGGTTGTCAATGGACAAAAAATGTTCCTCTCTCATTAGAGTATTATAATAATAATAATAATAATTATGATGAAAATATAATAATAATAAAACTAATATCAATAGGATACTTTAAATTTTACAAAAAACTTTACATAGATTATCTCATTTGATCCTCACAACTGTATGAGAGAAGTCCTCCTCTTATTCCCATTTTATATCTGAGCAAACAGTCTGAGAAAGGATAAACATGTTGCCAAGGTTTTGTGTGTGTGTGTGTGTGTGTGTGTGTGTGTGTGTGCGCGCGCGCGTCTGTAGCAAGATTTTAATTCAGATCTTCTTCCGGCCTTTAAGCCATATACTCTATCTACTCTGCCACCTTGTTGCCTTTATTCAGTGAGCCTTTATATAGTGTGTTGTAGAAGAAATTCTTTCTCAGGTATATGTTGAGATAGACGTTAATTAATTTCTTTTTCTGGTTCAGAATTTGAGTATTATCATGCTTTGAGATGATTTATTCTAACCACACATACAAAAAGAGTGATTTATCAAAGAGGATGCCAATTTATCAATTTGAAAACAATTTAATTTAACAATCAATCTACTTTTCTACTATATCCAATACTCAAAACAGTCTTTTCCTGGCACAAGGAGTAAACAGGAAAGGTTAGATGTTTGCTTGGTGATTATAAAACCAGTATGAAATTGACTATTAAAATGGGAACCATTTCTGAAAACAGAATATTGACTTCTTAGAGAAAAGGCCACTAATGAAAAAAATGAAAAGACATACATGAAAGTAAAATAGGCAACAAATAGCTCATAACTATATGTGAAAAGAATTTCTTCCTGCCTTGTAAGACAAGGCAACCTAGAGAATCATTCATTTAGGATACAAACTCACGTGCAAAACTTTATGGAGGAAAGTGGTTGAAAATCATGAAAAAAAATAGACCAGAAGGCAAGGAAGATAGTAGAAAGGAAAATAAACAGTGTTGGACAAAAAATCAAACAATTTACACATCATCAATCAATCACATCATCAATAAATACTATTAAGTATTTACAATGTATAAGGTTCTGTGATAATTACTAGGAATACAATCACCAAAAAGGAGAAAAAAGGAATCAATCTATACTTTCAAAGATCATATAATCTAACAGGAGAGAAAGTAGGTATAAATATACTAAGGATATCAAGATATAACTACAGACAGGATAAATCTATAGAGAATAAATATGAACAAGTTCAAAATAGTTAAATAAAAAATATTCTGGGAGAAAAAGAATGAGCATTTTGGGGGAAGAAGTCAGAAAATACTTTATATAGAAGATGGCACTTTGGTTGTAGCCAGATAGTAGGGAACTGAAAAAGTTAAATGTAAGACTTCATATTTTATCCTATATTCAATTACCACAGCAATTGAAAAGGGAAATATCTTGATCAGATCTCTTAATATAAAACAAGGAAGAAGGAAGACAGATTGGAATGTCTCTTTCTGGATTTTTGTTAGACATTATTTTACTAATGACAATGGAGTTATACTGAGTTGCAAAATTTAATCACAATTTTAATTTTGAGAGCATTGAGGAGAAAATACCAAATCATTATAAATATTTCAGATGGCAATAATATCAAAGGAAAGGCAACCAAGAAGAAATTTCTAATTACCAGCCCAAATAGTTGCTTTCTCATATATATATATATATATGTATGTATGTATATATATATATATATATATATATATATTTAAAATTTTTACAGTAGGGGTATACTTGATGGAAAGAAAAGAAGAAAAAATAATGTTCTACAATATACTACATTTTCATAGTTATATAATTGGGTAAAAGGTAAATATGATGCATAATACCACTATATTTATTATTTCTTGATTATTTTAAAAATCATTGGATTTATAGCAAAATACTGCCTTAAAGACTTTTGTTCAACAATGGATCTCCCCATGCAGATGTTAAGTTTACACAGGAGTCTCTCCTTTCTCAAAGAAAACTTTGCTCATTAATATTTTGATTATTATTAAACAAGGTATAAAAGTGGGAGACATCTGCTCACCAAATACATTTCTTATTGGAATGCACGATGTTTATTGAAGAAGTCAAATAAAAGAGGCATTTACTTTAAGATTAGGAAATTCTTTTAACATTCTTGTTTATTGATGACCTTGATTACATCAAGTTCTGGAACACTGCAGAGCATCCTAAATGAAATCTGCTGCCACCTGCATCTTTGATAAACATTGCAGAAGGAAGATGAACTAGAGCCAGAACTGACTAGGAACAAAAGAGGAAGAAAGACAAAGCAAGCATTTTGGAAGGCACTGAAACAATTCTACTTCCTAAAACAAATATCATCCATATTTTTTATGTCCAATATTCTGATGGTAATGGAATATGTTGTCAATAATGGAATACAAAATGTCTAAAAGAAAGTTCACTTGAAATGGCCAAAAGGGAAATAAATGTAGAGGCATCTAGTGAGTATAAATAGACTAAAGATTCTCTCAGAACTATATTCATATATTCATTTATATATACACATTCATACATACATACATATCATTACGTTCACCATATGATCTGGAAAGGAGCAGGTAAGAAAGGTGGAAAGACTGAGAGATTAAAAGAAAGATTTCTTGATTAAGGACTATAACTAAAAAAAGTTATAACATCTGGAAGAAAACATTTGGCAAACTCATTGAGTCCTCTACAGAGGACTTAGGTAACAGACAAGTATTGCATAGAAAAAGAAGATATGAATGGATTATAAATTGTATCATTGGAGGAATAGATGTTTCAGTAAAATCACAGATTCTCCAAAAGATCACTTTTGTGGGGGGAATTGTGTTGCTATCCTTTCAAAATATATGGTCAAGTCAAGAAATTCTCCATTATACTTTCCAATGAATCAATTTTCTTTTAAGCAAAATAGAGATCGACAAATAATTTCTTTATTTTATGAGACAAAAAGAAGAATAAACATTTTGTAGGACCTAGAATTAATATTCCCAACTACAAAATCAAGTTAGTTAATAGTTGTTGAGGACAAAGATACATTCAGAACCACTGTTTTTTTTTTTAATTAGTTTTACACTTCATTTTTTTTTTAGGTTTTTGCAAGGCAATGGGGTTAAGTCTTGCCCAAGGCCACACAGCTAGGTAATTATTAAGTATCTGAGGCCAGATTTGAACTCAGGTACTCCTGATTCCAGCACCAGTGCTCTATCCACTGCACCACCTAGCCACCCCTGCACTGTGCCACCTAACCTCCCCCAATTCAATTTATTTTCATTGAAGATCTGGATAGGGTAATTTGCAACTTAATCAGAAAATCAAGAATTCAAAAGAGATTATCAACATTAAGGACCCAAAAGAAAGCAATTAAGAGGACATCTCTAATTATCAACTCTTATAACTACTTTCTTATCTGTATAAAATCTTTGAAAAATGATCGATCATATTATGGAACTACATTAGATAAAAAGTTGTTTTAGAGCTGGACCTCAGACCAAAGGGAAATCCTTCACAGAAGTGGGGATGGTCAGCATATCAAACACACAAAAGTCTGAAGTTTCAGGTTTTATTTCTATTCCTCTGATGGATGTGGGAGGCTATTCCAGCAAAAATTTTAGCTCACTGAGAGATAACTAAGATATCATTTACTTTTTTTTCCTCTCTATTAAAAAGACATAATTCTGGTTTTCTAAAAATCAAAAATGTCAATGTTTTCTTTTATTCGAAATCATCTTCATTAATGTGACAGAAGCAAGGTTTATATAGTTCAAATAAAATGGAAAATTCACAATTTTCTGATAATAATCTGAAAAAAATTCAAATTACTTGTAACCCAACTGACTAGGGTCTTTGTATCCTGTTGCCCTAGACAAATATTTCATATTTCAGGGATCAATATATTTTCCACTTGATAACCTTGATAAACTACAAGTAAATTTCTATTTAATATAAAATAAAATAGACTCAAATAAGATAAAAAACCTTAAGAGTCAGCCTCCTTAGCATCTGTTCACATCCAAGTGGAAATATTCACTGTTCTTTCTGGGGCTTTATAGTAATTATGCTATGCTGGGCCAAGGATCAAGAAAGAGAATGTTCTTAAATATTTAATTATTGCCTCCCACCTGTTCTGAAGTCTTACTGTCTCCTCTCAGCCTGCCAAAAACAATTCCCATTATTAGGATGTTTGTATTAAGGATACCTGGACTGGAATGATTTCTTCAACAAATTTTACAGAGAGAAAAAATAGTCAATAAAGTACTTTGGTCAATACAGATTGAATAATAAGTAGAAATCAGAAATGAAGGTCATTATATTCCCTAAATAAGAAATCCCTTAAAATAAAGTGTTTGGTGCTCTCCATTTGTAAGATCTGCTTTTAATTAATATTAGCAAAAGAAAAACTTTCTTAAAGGAACTTTCTAGGCACAAGTCTCTGATATAGCAAAATGATGTGGCAAGAATATTTACAAGAGCATTTTTGCTATTTAATGATGATGATGATGATGATGATGATGATGATTGAATAGATGGAAACGGTGACTATTTATTAACAAGACAAGATCAATTTAAGTCTAAAATGTTGTTTCCTATAAGTCATGATGATGAAACTGAAGAGGCTCCTTTTTAACTAAGCTTATAATAACATTCTTTTTATTCAAAAAGACTGGCTTAGAACTGAGGAATCATAACTCCACCAACTTTCAAATATATCCATATGATAGAATGTGGAAAATGTTATATTGACCCCAATTCTCTGAAAGAACAGTGCTAAGTAGACTTGGATCCTAGCATCTGACTTGAATTGATGAGAAGTAGTATATAGGACTAAAAGACAGAGGTCTTCTAGGGCTATTTTTCCCCCATTTTCTTCCATTTCTATTAATGAAGTCAGAGTTTTTTATTTCCTGTCCTTCTCACTTTATCCTCCTCCTCTTCCTCCTCCTTCCTCTTCCTCCTCCTCCTTCTTTTCTTCTTCTCCTCTTCCTTCTCCTTCTTTCTTCTCTCTCTCTCTCCTTTCTCAACCTTTCTTCCTCTGTCACCAAATATGTACCAAAAAGCCCAAGAGACATATTGTTTGCATATTTAAAAATGATTGCGACATTTTTCAATTACTTTCAAAATCTTGATATTTAAATTCATAGAATAATATCTAATATATACATATATATTATTGTGCTAAATAAGGGATATAGTATTATAATTCATATATTTGATAGTTCCCATTAAAAATTTCACTCTAAGATAAAGTTTGTTGTGTTTTAGTGGGGTTCATTCTGTCATGACCAGATGTGATCATCAATCATCACTAAGTGAAAAGAGAGCTGATCCTTAGCATATTGAGGGGTTTGCAGTCTCAAAACATTTTTTGGCAGGAGATGTAGATAGACAGATAACTAGTCTAAAAATATGGGCAGTTTCACTTCTTGATGAATAGACAGCAAGATATAGCAGCGAGTCAGGAAATCCATGTTCAAATTCCACCTCAGACACTTAGATAACAATATAATCAAAGATCAGTATTCTACCAACTCTCTGAGAGTTGAATCTGCATCTGACTGAGGACAGAAAAGATTTTTGTGACCTATTTTCTTTGTGAAGCCTTTCATTCTTAGTGGTAAAAGCCCAGCATGACCATAGCATAACTTTATACTTTTTTGAAAAACAATTCATAATTAGTTATAAATATTTTATAACATAAATATTGTATAAATCAAGACTGGGAATTTTGGTTAAACATTTGCAGTCACATTTAGGATCAATTCTTTGTAATGAAACACTAATTAGGCTATTTAACTTACAAAGGGGGTTAATGGGTTTTTAGTCAAAATCAAGTGTTAATTGTGGTTACAATTATATACGGATAATGTTAATTGAAGATAATGAACTTCACATCCCTTTATGAAGAAATAATACATCAGTAAGCATTGAATATTTTTTCAGTATGGAATAAGAATATTATTTATTTTACTATTATATATATATATATATATATATATATATATATATATATATACTATACATACTATTTTAACTATACAGTGGTCTTTAAAAGAACTTTGGTGATATGTATGCTATGGAATACTATTGTTCTATTAAAAAACCAGGAGGGATGGGAATTCAGAGAAGTCTGGAAGAATTTGCATGAACTGATGCTGAGTGAGATGAACAGAACCAGAACACTGTATAACCTAACAGCTACATAGAAGTGATGATCAGCCTCAATGGACTTGCTCATTTCATCAGTGCAACAATCAGGGACAATTTTAGGATATCTGCAATGGAGAACACCATCCATACCCAAAGAAAGAATTGTGGAGGTTAAGCAGACCAAGGACTTGTAACTTTAATTTATTTTTTAAGTATCTTATTATGTAATTCTGCTATTTTTTTCCTTAAGATATGCTTTCTCTTTCAACACATTCAATTGTGATCAATGTATAGCATGGAAAAAATATAAAGACTATCAGACTGCCTTCTGTTGGGGGAGAGAAGGGAAGTGAGATTGGGGGAAAATTGTAAATTCAAAAAACAATTTAAAAATCTTATTCATAAAAAGGGGTTTGGGTGTTTTAAAACTTGAATATTTTTAAAATTTTATTTATTTAAAGTGATGGGGTTAAGTGATCTATTCAAAGTCAAACAGCTAGGCAATTATTAAGTGTCTGAGGCTGTATTTGAACTCAGGTTCTCCTGACTCCAAGGCCAGTACTCCATCCACTGTGCCACCTAGCTGCCCCCTAAAACTTGAATACTTTATGCAGATGACATATATGATCTTAAAAGTAGAATTTAATGATGTTATATATCAACCAATTATGGGAATCTGACTTTAACATCATCTAATTTACCTTCCTCCCTGGCCATGTGACTTCATTTCCCCAATTTCAAAAGAGAAGGTCACTGGAATTCAGCTGAATTTCATATCAACTATGAAGAAAACAATTTTAATTTGCCCTTATAGGACATTTATGTATTCTTTCCTGTCATAGACCATAAAAATCTGAGTTTTTCATATTTAAAAATTGCTTGATGACTTCATAAAGAGTATATATCATATTTAGAAACTATGTGCTTGCCATAAGAAAGCTTTTCTTTAGTGTTTGTATTTTACATACAAAGAATTTTTACATAGTGACATTTGCCTGAAGGGGATTGGGATGTAAGGACCATCTGAGATGAATGGGAGCAAATTTATCCTTTTAAAAGGCTATTAATGAAACTTGAAAGATCATTACATTTTCAGAAAGAAGGTAGTCTAAATGGAACAAATATTAAATTCACAGAGAAGGAACTCACTTCCCAGCAATCATTGAAGATACACGTGGAACCGCCAGCAATAACCAAGCAAGAAAAATCAGATATTGCCACATCATTTTAGGATATGCATCATAAATTTTTGAAAATACATTTGATTTCATAGGCTAACAACCAAACATGAATAGGAGACAAATACTTAGTAATATGACCAGAAGACAGATATTGATATAAATAATAATGTTTATAGATGAAAGGAGTCAGTAAACCTTCAGTAGTGCCCTATTCAATTACAAAGGACACTGACAAAAGTCACAGAATTATTTCAATCTATCCCATTAGTCAACAGAGGGACTATCTTTATCAATTCCAATTTTTAGATTTATTAACATTGATTGAACAGTATAAAATGCACTGCTTTTTTTATCTTCTCAAGCATTTATAATGCTTAATCAACAAGATGACCTTATAAGTCTACTTTACCCAAGAATTTCTGAGAAGTGAGGAAGTTTATGTAACATTAAGATCATATACAGATAAGGCTTTTTCTTTATATAAGGAGAAATCTTGGAAACTAGCCTTTAAAAATTCTTTAGGGTTTGAAAAGCACTTCACAAATATTTTCTCATTTGATCTTCACAACAACCTTGAGAGGTAGGTGCTATTATTAATACCTTTACTTACTAGATGAGAAAATTGAGGTAAACAGAGGTTAAGTGACTTAGCAAGAGTCACACAGTTCACATCTGGGGGTTGGATTTGAACCCAGGTCTTTCTTATTCCTATGTCTGATAGTAAAGTCCTTATGCCACCTAGCTACAGGAACTTACTGTGCCTCTCATGGGCACAGTATAGGAATGGGAAACCTACTGATCAATTAAGATCCCCTCTCATACAAGGAAGCTCCAAGAGAACCAACAGCAATATTTTTAACTTCATCATTCATGATCCAGTTATAATCTAAATGTCTTCCAGTAAATTTCACTAAAACATATTAAACAAAAGCATATGATCAGGTAATAGAGGACTAGATATGAAAATCTAAATTATAATTCTGCCTCAGGAACTAGCAACTTACCCACCAGTATTTGTAGGGAAAATAAATGGGGACATCTGAGTGGTGTAGTGGCTATAGAGCTTTTGGCCAGGAGGCAGGATCTGAGTTCAAATTAAGCTTCAAACACTTACTAGCTATGTGACCCTGAGCAAGTCACTTAACCTGTTTACCTAAGTTGTATTAACTGGAAAATGGATTTAATAGCAGCACCTACCTCCCAAGGTTGTATGAAGATCAAATAAGATAGCAATTATAAAGTGTTTTTTTTTAACACAATGTCTGGTATATAGTAAGCTTTGTATAAATATTTGCTATCATTTCTAAAATACTCTTTTTTTTAGTTTTTTTTTGTAAGGCAATGGGTTAAATGGCTTGCCCAAGGCTACACAGCTAAGTAATTATTACGTGTCGGAGACCGGATTTGAACTCAGGTACTCCTGACTCCAGGGCCAGTGCTTTATCTACTGTGCCACCTAGCTGCCACCTAGCTGCCCCTAAAGTACTCTTAAAAGCATATATAGTATATATATATTATATATATACATATATATATTATATATATGTGTGTGTGTGTGTATAGTTACTAAAACAGATGTAAAATGTGTTGTTCTCTAACAACATTAACATGATTTTTCATTGTTTATTTTTATCTATTTTATTTTTAAAATTATGTTCTATCATTGGAATGTGAGTGCCTTGAGATTAAGGACTCTCACTTTTTTATTTGCAGCATCACTACTTAGTAAAGTACTGTGTACATGGCAATCACTTAATAAATGATCTATCATTCATTCAGTCATTCACTTAATATCACATATCTTCCTGTAAACTATACAAAATGAGATGCATATATTCTCTTATGTTCATATTATTTTAGTAGTCAGATGTTACTGACACCATTTTATGTTTCATCTAACAACTATCATATAATTTAGTGTTGGAAGGGATCTCAGAAGCCCTCAGCTGAATCCCCATATTTCCTTGAATAGAAAGTTCAATAGTCAGCCATTTGCTTAAAGTGAGAGAGAAAACATATTTGGCAACCTAATCAATTTTTAACCAAACTAATTGTTAGTATTTATTTTTTTATCAAGTTAAAATTGTCCTACTTGCAGCTGCTTCTACCCTTGACTGTTTTATTTCCACTCCAGAGCTTAAGCAACTTTAAATGTTTTTATAAGTCATGATTTCCTAAATTCTATAATGAACAATAATGTTAATAATCTTGACCACATCTACAACAATTTAATATACTACATTTTTTCCTCTTCTTTCCTCTTTTTTTCAAAAACAGAGGATTCCACTTGTAATATGAGTTGTAATATAATAATCTTGGCAGTTGGTTGAAAGCATGAAAAACCAAGAAGAAAACAGTATACTACATAGGGTGTTTGAAAAATTTCAAGAAAGATTAAAACCAGATGCAGACTTTTGGGGGCAACATGTATAGGCCTATGTCTACTTATATGCATATTTATATGCATGTAACGGAATATATGAGCATATTAACAGTTATATGCATACATGTAGGTATATGCATGCAAATGTGAAAATGTATTTTTATATGCAGTGTATATTATATAAGAATGTAAACCCACATGTTTATCTAATACATGCAAATGTATGTTCATAACATGTATAAAGTACTTTTTAATTAATTCTTTCATTTTTTGTTTTTTTTTCAAGGCAATGGTATTGTGACTTGCCTAAGGTCACACAGCTAGGTAATAATTAAGTGTCTTGAGGCTGGATTTGAGCTCAGGTACTCCTGACTCCAGGACCGGTGCTCCATCCACTGTGCTACTTGCCTCTTTTTTAATTCTTTGAGTAACGAATTTCAATGATTATTTCTGCTATGGAAAAAAATTATTTAGCGCATACATAAGTTTAAAGAATTTTGTTATTTTTTGGCTTTGCTCTCCCCCCCCACCCCAGGATTCAGAAAACAAATGGATCCAATTGAGTCTAAAGAAAAAGAAGAGTGATATTCCAAGAGTAAAATAATTATTTACAAAGTTGTAGTAATGTAAGAGTAAATTCTTTGAAATTTCATAAAAGATGCTTTCTACCTGTAATTTTTATTTCTTATTGACAAATGCACAAAATAAGATATTACTCTTGCTCTTGAAAATACATACAAACAATATTCTAAAATTTTTGTAAAGAATTAATTTATTTTCATGAAAACTGATTATCACCTAGCTTGTCTATGATGTCATTGAATGAAGAAAAGCCAAGATATTTCGGGTATAGCAATGAAAATTTTGCTCAGAGGTGATTCATTTAGTATGATTCTTTTAAAAATTTAATTAGGAAATTTAAATGTGACTAAAAAATAAGCCAATTAAGAAAACCATCTGAACAGCTGGACTAGGAAGTAGATTTTTTTTTTATTTTTTGCTCTTCTAACCAAATTAACGTGAACAACAAAAGACAAGATAATATATTTACAAAGAACAAGACCAAATTCTTTTTGTCTTACATATATATATATATATATATATATATATATATATATATATATATATATATATATATATATATATTTGTCCTGTTTTAAAAGCCTCTAACTGCAGAGTCTATATCCAGAGAGACTGCTGTTTCCTTAAAAGGAGAGTTGCTAAAAGTTTTTCCTTTAGTCAGGTGCAGTCTGTGAGTTTTAATAAACTTCATTCTATGAGTATGAGATAAACTATAGAAGAAGGAGAAAGAAGGTAAGATGTGTTTTTCTAGTTGAATTGTTAAAGCCCCTATTTATGAAGAAAAATCAGAGAGAATTTAATGAGGAGTAAATCTGGAGAGTATAAGGGCATGAGAAAATATGAAAATAGTTTTTTTGTTCCTATCACAGAAAGGGAGAAGAGAGAGAAAGGGGAAAAGGAAGATATATCCCTTCTTTATGATGCTTTGGAGACCTTTACCTCATGAAGAGAATTATTGTGATATAAATTTCTTATCCTGGTAAAATAAATGGTGTAGGACTATGTTTTCAGAAGTAAAGATAAGTGGTCTGCCATTATAATAAGAGTCTGACCGATGACCATTTTAAGAGCTAACAATATAAATAATTACTTATCCCTCTTTTTTACTCCCATTTCCATTGTTAATAAATTACATATTTAGAAGATTTAACATTAATCTTAGAAATTAAGGGATTTATAGAGATATACAGAGAAATACTATTAAAAAACTTCTCGGGGTTTAAAATGAATTATAGTTTATGAATGAAAATGAAGGTTCTGTAATTAGTTGATTAATCAGAGATACATTTCAATTTTAGTATGTTTAAATATAGGAGTGTCAAATTGAATGTAGGATAACCTACAAATGAGCCTGGTGAATCTTTTAATATCTTATATATGTAAGGGTTCTTTCTACTCACCATACTACATCTGTAATAAAGAATTTCTGATTTCAAGAGGAACTTGATGTATATTGTATATAGATTTATTTGAATATATATAATTTTCCATGTAAATTAATCAATGAATAAAATAGGTATTTGATTTGCCTCTTGTGTAAAGAACACTTTGCTAGATAATAGAGTAAATAAAAAGTTTAGATTAAAAAGAATCATAAATAGCTCATGATTAATTTATAATAGTATAAGATTATGCTTTTATAAATTTTTGGTTTATAATAAATTATTGAAATGTTTCCATAATAAGACAATGAATAAGCAATAAACAGCATGAAATAATCTATAAAAATATCTTAAACCTAGTCAATGTATGACTAAAAAATAGAGTTTAGAGATTTTGAAGTTTTTTAAAAACAAATAATTCAGAGCATATGATTCAAATAATAGAATTCCTTTTAAAAATATTTATATTAGTATGTTTTTATGTAATCCATGAGTAGCTTCATATTGAATTTACAAAAACATTAAAGTGCTCCAATCTGTTTTGCAAAAAGAAAATACAATTCTGAGAATCCAAAAATTCTCCAGAAATTCCCCATCCACCCCACACCTAGTAGTTTTCAGTTCCCTCTAACCCTGGTAGGGTTTTCTGGCAAAGATCCTAGAGTGATTTGCCATTTTCTTCTGCACCTAATTTTACAGATGAGGAACTGAGGCAAACTGGGTTAAGTGACTTTCAAAGGGTCACACAGCTAGTAAGTGTCAGAAGTCAGATTTGAACTCAGGAAGTCTTCCTTACTCCAGACCTGGCACTCTATCCAATGAGCCCCCTAGCTTCCCCCTCTATATGGTCAACCTGTATAAAAAATTCCCCTATATTTTTCAAGCATGACTTTGTATACAGACCCTGATCTCATTTTAAAAAAAAGTTTATTATCTACTTCCCCAGAATTCTTTCTTTAGAAAGAATGAACCAATATAAAATGTTGCCAGCCAACCAGAATAGTTATATATATGTACATATACATATATGTATATGTATATGTATCTGATAAATTAGGGAACCTAAAATAAACATTCATAGCCATTTGTATCAATAAATTTAAAATGTTAATATATTTGGAAACAAATTACCTTTTTTATTTTTCCATCTTCAGTGGATTGTCAACTCTAGAAAGGCTAATCTTTTTAGGCAATAAAAAAAAGACAGACTCTTGTAATTGTTCTGGTAACATGCACAAAAGTCAATATTGAACTTCAGTCACAATCCATTTTAATGTATTTATCCAGAGATGCTTCAGTGATTTAGCAACATGATCTAATACATGACAATCTAAACAAATCACTCTACTGCTTACAAACAACTCATTATCTAAAATACAACAATTCAAGAACAACTCATTAATAACAAATTTTACAACCCATTGCTTTTGATGTTAAAATGCTAATGTATGGAATTCATCATGCTTATATGCAAAGTTTGAACAGAAACTGTATAAAATCAAATATATGGTTTAGAAACACTTTAGAAAAGGTTCTAACACAACAAAATCAATGAACTCAGCTAAATTAAATAAAATCATTTTCATAATCATACAAATTACTTGTGCATAAAATTATCATTTTTATTAATACTTGAAGCAGATACAACTCAATATATTCCATTAATGCAACCACAACCCTAATGACAGCTAACATTTTTTTGATGTTTGTGTGAAGTTTGGCTATAAAGTTAATTTAACTCAAAACTATGGAAACTTTACTATTTAAGAAATGATTTTATTACCAAAATATAAAATTGAGGCAATTTTTGAGACTGGATATCTTTTTTCTCAGAATTTTTTTAAATTGGAAATTACTTTATAAATTAAATAGTGAAATTTACAATATTTATTTATCTTTTTTCCCCTAGGTTCTCTGCTGGGTCAACTTGAGCCAAAAGTCAGTTCCTTGGCATTGTAGAATTGTGAGGGAAGACAGAAGGGTCAATGTCAAAGCCTTTTTTTTTTGTTCCAGAAGCTATTCTTTCTTCTGGTGAAATTATTCATAGTCGTGTTTAAATTTCTGTTCACCCTTTATCAAGTCACATAAATGCCTCACCAAGTCTTGAATTTTTCCCAAACAAAAATGACATTTAATAATAACAACAATTTTTTAATTCCATAACATTGTATATCAGAAAACTATTATTTTACTCATATGAGAATTCTGGGAAGCAGACATGTATTATCTTTATTTTGATAAAGAATTAATTTAGGTTCTTAAGAAGTTATTTAATTTCCTCAAGGTTTTTGCAGTGGTAATTCAAGAGTAGAACCCAGATCTTCCTCCTCTGAAACAAACACTGCACTCCACTAGAATACCTTGTGGTAGTGATCCTTTAGAAAAAGAATGAATGATATATGCAAAACACTTAGAGATACTAAAAAGAAATGATGAATTACCTTTTCTCCAAAATTCCTATGTATCCATTGTAGATAATCCATGAGAGAGTAAATGTGGAAATATATATCAAGTTATATTATTGGTATCCATTAAACAAGTTTAAGTTTACAACCATTTTGCCAAATCTTTCTCCTAAACAGAACATTGATAGCTTTTTTCAAAAAATGAAATTATTTTCTTCAGTATATATATATATATATATATATATATATATATATATATATATATATATATACGCAATTACATAATATAAGAAATGCAGTCCTCTTTTGCAATATTCCCAGTCATTACTAAGAAAAAATACAGAAAATGCAACACAAATACTGTTTCAAACATAAAGCAACAAATACAAGGGGAAATAGGAGCGATTATATTTATCACATGAGAGATGTAAAAAGAGAATTGAAACGAAAGTTTAATAAGATGAGGTATAACATGATAAAAATAGTCTAATTAGGCAAATGTCCATAAAAATATTGCTTACATAATTTTAGTATTAAACTGCATCCTAAGATTTGATTTTTTTCCAGGTGCTATACAAATATATCATCAGATCAGAAGATTCAGATGGAATGAGCAAAGAAATAACTCTACATCGAAAAAGATGTGCCAGGGTTCATTTATAGGTTTCCAGAAGACATTTGAAAATTTTTGAACACTTAGAAACCTTCATTCTATTTACCTTTAGGTAATCTTAATACTTAGCATAACTGGTTAAGACTCTTACTGCTAATTTTACATCACAGTTAAAAATGGTCATAAATTGGCAGGTCCAATGAAGACATTAATGCTGCCAAAACTCATCATTCTCAAAAATCACTGGAGCGGGCTACAGTTAATTAAGTCCTAGAGTATCTGAAAAATAGTGTGCTCCCAATGATTTTCAATTCACATATTAGAACATAATGACTCAGTAGAAAATCTATCAGATGGATATATATATATATATATATATATATATATATATATATATGGAAAGAGAGAAAGAATTTTTTATTAAATTTCCAAATAGCAAATTAAAATTATAGGCACCTATAGAGGCAAGAGGCATTTCTGGGGAAAAAGAACCAAAGGTTGGCACTAATAACATGGATTAGTACATATGTACATGGAAATGTACATGTACATACATTGTTTTAGAAAATTTCATTGAAACTCTAAACAAAAAGATTCACATTCCAAGAATGTTTAAGTACTAAGGGGCGAATTTTATTTTATCATAATTTAAGTTACATTTCAATCAGAGTTAGAAGTCACTTGTCATTCCTACGGACAGTGATGACACTGCATCAGATGTTTTTATAATACTGAAATACAGGAGAATAAGGGCTCTGATAGTTTCTACAACTCTAGTCTGGAGTCATATATATATATATATATATATATATATATATATATATATATATATATATATAAAATGGCATAATTAGAAGTAAAGTTGGAGAACTTAAGGAGAAAGGTATATTTAAACTTTCCATGTCAAAATGAATCACAGAGTCATTGAATTAGAATTGGAAGGAACCTTAAAGATTATCAAATTCAACATCCTTATTTTGCAGTAGAATAAATAGAGTCTATACAAGAAGTAAATTGACATACCAAGGTCACATGCCAAGATCATGTGACTACAGATCCACCTAACTCTCTTTCCACTCACCTAACAATAGCTGTAAGGATTCCTGAATTTTCAAGAGCAAAATATTGCTCTTTTCAGAAAATGTCTAAGCTAGTAAATTTAATCTTTACAAGCATAACACTCTTGGTGTTATTTAGCAATCAGAGGAACAAAAAGTACCTGGATTACTTATTCTCTGCCCCTTTAAAACACACTATTTGAACTTCATTGGGTTTTTTTTCTATAGAGCTGTTTAGTGCTTCTGTGAATAAGCAATGGGGGAAATACAGGTCATCCTGTTTTTTGGAAACTAATTTAGTAAAAGAACAGTCACAGGACAGGTCATTCAGTGTAACAGCTTATATTACATAAGAACTTTCCACTTTATAAATGAATTTACCAAAAGGGTGCTTTAGATGAAGTTTTCTTATATTAGACACTGAAATTTAGACATACATATTGTTATTGTTCAGTTAGATGAAGAATTCCCTTACATTAGATGTGAAATTATAGACACACATGCTGTTATTTTTCAGTTGTTTCCTTGTGACCAAGCATCCATGACCCCATCTGGAGTGTTCTACAAAGATTCCAGAATGGTTTGCCATTTCCTTCTCAAGTGGATTCAGAAGATTCATTTTGTCAGACAATTAGAGCTTAAGTGACTTGCCCAGGGCCAAACCACCAGGCTGAATTTGACTTCCTGAATCCAAACCGAGTGCTCTATCCACTAAGCTACCAGCTATTTCCAAACTTCCTATGTTGTGTAAAATAACGGCATAACTTAACCTTATTTCAGCTCCTCAGTTGCAAAACAAATAAGGGATAGTTAAAAATGTTCAAATCATCATTAGTAAGATCATTTAATTTTTTTATTTAAAATTTCTTATAGGTATGAAACAAGACTGAAAAGTAGAAGAATGTTTTCCCCATCAGAACCAGCAAATTATTTTAAAATTCTTCTAGTCAACACTTCTACAAGATTGAAATTTTTACTGGACACTGTGCAAGTAATATTCCAGCCATAGTTTCTATTGCTATGTAGCACAGTAGATAAAGTATTAGAATTGAAGTCAGGAAGACCTGAGTTCAAATCCAGCCTCATATATTTCCTAGCTGGATGATCCTTGGCAATATATTTGAACTTCTCAGCCTCGGTATCTTCAACTGGAAAATGAGGTTTTCATAGTACTTACCAGTGTTATTGTGAGGATAAAATGAGATAATATTTGCATTATGCTTTGCAAACTTTAAAGCACTCTTGAATGTGAACTTTTTAAATATTTTTATCAAATATTTATTTAAATAACTATAGAATATCTATTACAGAATAAATTATATTCAATTGCTACTGAGAAAAATTAAAATACTTATTTCTGAGAACATAGGAACAGGAAAAGGAAAGAGAGAACCAGTTGCCTCCCCACCCAAGTCTAGAGTTTACTATTATTCTCTACTTCAGTGACATTTCATTTTCTTAGTTATTTAATTATTTTTTTGTCCCAAGAAAATGTAAGTACTTTGAGGTCATGGACCATATTTTATCTCTAACTTTGCATCCCCTGAATCTAGTAAACTGCCTGAAATATAGTTGGTACTTAATATATTCATAATGAGTAAACTGAATTCAGAAATTTTTCAACTGATTGTAAATCTTTTAATTAAACTACTGCTAACCATGATTGCAATAATGACATTAATTTAACAGAAAAGTTATATTATGTTTACATTTTAAAGGTAAAATATTATTCAATATTAATATAGTTCCTCAAATTTCATGAAAAAAATCAACTTATTTCTTTGATATTATTAAGTACTAAGCTAGCACAATTATCTCTTTATTATGGAGACATCATAATTTAGAAAAAATACAGTACTTAACGGAAGACACAACTTTTAAAAATTTTGTCTCCTAGAGCACAAATTTGAAGTTACTGATTACTGCTACCATTGGCAGGAGTAGTTATATCAGTGGGATTATCTGTCTACTTCATGTACCTGTAAATCATTGATATAGGGGATATGATCACTCAGCTCAGCTTAGAAATTCATGTTTTCCTTCCCATTTTCTCTAGTATGTCAATTTGGTAAAATTAGGAAAATACTATAAGGAAATTGAGACAAATACTCTGCTCTGCAAATATGCATTTTTATTTACATTTAATTCAAGTGATTGAATGAAGTACAATTTTTATGCATTTATTATGTCATGATATAGGAATAAAAACGTAGTTCCTGAGTGTTCATTATAGAAAGGCTGATGATAACAATATCCTAAGTACTTCATTCAGGTTATGGTAATTACTGATGATAAAATTTCATTTCAATATATTGATTAATTGATAATTCTCACTAATAGTCTACTAGTGTTTCAAAGTAGTCTTCCAATTTCTGATGTTTGATTATATAAAAATTAAAATTAAAAAAGTTAAATGATTGGAAAATATCATGAACAGAGCACAAAGCTATTTGTAAAGGAATGATTAATAGCTATTTGTAATTTGCTAATGAATAGATCATTATTCAGTATATTGAATAAATCAATATTCAAGAATATTCTTTCCAATGATTTCTTTTATTTGAATTATTTTTTTCAAATAAACCAATTTTGCAACAATTCTAAAATGGCCTAAGGCTCAGTGTGGATACTTCCACTGAATGGAATTGGAATTGGAATTGGAAATCACAAAGTTCTGCCATTAAAAGTGTAAAGGAGGGATAGGAATACAACATAATAATATAAAGTTAAATGTCAATGAAGTGATATTCAAGAGACTATTTCAACTGGGTTCCTATTGACTTTCCAATTATAAGTGAAATTAAATAAATTTCAATTAGCAGAAGCAGAGGAATAACAAAAAATGAAATTGTTTTTAGATTCAAGATTAGAAAATATTAGGTACTTTTTTTCCTCTTGTCTTTCCTTTTTTTTCTTTTCCTTTCTCTTAGTATCACTGGCACCAAATATAATACAATATAGTAGTTACTCAATGCATGCTTATAGGAATGGTTGAAACTATGGATAAAAGCTAATGGAGTATTAATTCTATAGAATCTTTTTTAATTCGATGTAGTTGTGCAATACCTATCAGAATATCAGTGTATAAATGATTTGGAATTAGTCTAGGGATCAAAGGTTCTTTTTAGAGTCTAAATTATTCTGATAGGATCATTCTGGTAAAACTTGTTTTTTGTTTTTTTGGTTTTTGCAAGGAAAACAAGGTTAAGTGGCTGTGCCAAGGCCACCCAGATAGGTAATTACTAAGAGTCTGAGATCAGATTTGAACTCTGCTGACTGCAGGGCCAGTGCTCTATCCACTATGCCACCTAGCCACCCCACATTCTGGTAAAACTTGTAAAAGTTTTATACCTAAAGAATTTTAATGACTCAAGTCTATCTGAAATTTGTTTTTCTATTTGGAGCAGTTATGGAAAACAATATTTCTAAAGAACCTTCTTGGACTTATAATTCTATGCAAATACCATAAGCTAAAACATTATCATTGAGGAACATAACATTAACAATTTTCTTTAACAATCTACTCTCATGTTAAAAAATTAAGTAGTTTTTTTAATTTTGTTTGTTTGTTAAGTCTGATTGTCCATATATTACAAATTCGTTTATGTATTTTTATTTAATATTAATTGACTTCTTTTAAAGGTAATGTTCTTTTATTCTAAAAGTCAAATATTAATATGTATGAAAATGTGTGTATTTGTATACTTCTCATTGTGGCAGTGAAGATAATCATTAAAAATTTAGGAAAATATTAGAGAATCTATCAATTTTAGACTAATAAATCTGTGGCTCACAAAAGTAGAATATATTATATTTAGAGAGTTTTAATGGTTTTTAGCACATAAAGCTAATAGATTTCTTTTAATTTAAAAAATATATTGCTCTGTATTAGTTTGTAATAAATTTCTGTTAACGCATCCAACATTTCAGGTCATTAAGTTTTCCACTATTAAGATTATTCTTTTATTAATTAATCATAATCATAAGATGCTAGTGATAATTTGGAACTTGATTTTTCCCTAAAACTCATATGATTGAATTAGAAATGATTACATTTAATAAAGCAATATTTTTGTACTTGTGTAATGCTATTAATCAAATGAAATTATTTTTCCTTCATTTTTAGTAGTGCTTTAAAGTATAACTGTGTTTCTTAAAAGAACAGGAATACAAAGAACTTTAAATATAAGAATGTAGACTGATTTATAGTGTTAATTCTTTGCAATAAATGCAAACTCATTTTAATAAACACTACATTGATTAGTTTTAGGTTGAACTACAACACATTGTAGATAGCTTTCCTACCATTTGACCAGTAAAAAATCATTGCATTCTTTTATAACAAAAGAACATTAATTAACTAGCTGTCTTGTTCTGTTTTCCAAAAAAAAAAAAACACTGGAATAGAGCAAATTCTTTTGGGATGAGTGCACAGAGATGACTAAATAAAAATGTGTGTATGCATGCATATATATTTATAGAAGAATATAGATTCCCAGAGAAGCCTATCAGAAAATGCTAATGGAGCATATTGCTGACAAGTTTGCATTTCCCCCTCATTTATACAGAATAAAACTTGATTTAAAAATAACTAGAAGTAAAGGTGATAAAAAGGTAGACTGCATATACAAAAATTAAATTTGTTCTGATAAGGACTTTATCTGTTTAAAAGGAAAGAAAAAATGATTTTAAATCAAACTGACTTACAACTTTAAGTGAAAGACTGACAAATGTATGCTATAGTTCTTTGCCCTTAGGGGAAAGGCTAAACTTTTAACATCATTTAATTATGTCACATTTTACAATACAAGAAGAAAAGGAAGAAAGATGAATTATTAATTTTTAAAATTACCCAGCAATTCCATTGCATCATCTTCATTGTCAATATCTTCTTCTGTTACAGATGGTGTGGGACTGTGGATGGATTCAAAAGAATCTTGGGATAACATTGCAGCTAGAAGCTTCTTATGCTGCTGTTGCTGCTGTTTTAATCCTTTACTCTTGGGTTCCATCTTTAAGCTGGGAGAAAATTTACATATCATTTATTTATTTAGAAGATAGATATAAGATTTAAGAATAGTCATGACTTGATTAAAAGATCAAGAAAATACAAAAAATCTATATCTTATTAGTAAGTAAGGATTTTACTTAATAGCACCTATATGTAAAATATATATATATATTTATATATATATATATATTATATATATATATATATATAAAATGTAAAATATGTAAAATAAGAACTGGAAATACAAATAAAGACATTAAAAATGGTCTCTGTTTTCAAGAAACTCCTGTTCTAATGGGATAGACAGTATGCAAACTATGATCAAATAGGACATAAACTACAGTGTAGTGCAAGGGGAAGATCATCTCAGAGCAAAAACAATTGTAAGCTGCCCAAAGAGAGGAAAGAGGGACAGAAGTCATGACTTCAAAGTCCTCATACATTGAATGTAGAATTTGAGTTGAATCTTTAAGGAAAACTGGAAAGCTAGGAGATAGAAGGGAGGATAGCATTCTAGGAATGATGGGATAACTAATGGAAAAAACAAGGAACAAAGGTATTGATGCTGTGTCCCTGAGGGTTATAAAGCTTACTAAGCTTTAATTTACTAAATTAAGAGAACACTGAAAAAATAGAAACTTTCATTCTGCAAAGGTTTCAAAATGTGAAATGGAAGTAGGCTTGATAATGTCACTCATTCAGCTGATCAACAAGTATTTTGTTGTTAAGTTGTTTCAGTTATGTCTGACTCTTTGCAATTCCATTTATTTCACAAAGATATTAAAGTGCCTTTTTAAAAATTTCCTTCACCTCATTTTACAAATAAAGAACAAAGGCAAACAAAGTAAAGTGACTAGTTCAGGATCACACAGTTATTAAGTGTTGGAAGCGAGATGAATTTAGGAAGATGAATCTTCCTTACCTCTGACTTGGCACTCTATCCACTGTGCCAACTGCCAACCACTACTGATAAGTATTTGCTCGGTGCTCAGTGCTAACAATTTAACAGGTACTAGAATAAGTAGAAATGGGGGGGGGTTCTTTTCTTCACAATCTTATATTCTAATTGTGAAAATAACATATAAATAACTAGGAAAAATTCAAGGTATATACAAGTAGATGAAAGGTAATTTGAGAGGGAATGATCCTATCAGCTGGGAGAAAGAAGTAATCCTTAAGACTGCAGAATCGAATCTGATTCTTGAAGGGAGGCAGAGGAAGTAATAGGTATAGGTGAAGAGAAAGAGAATTCTATACTTGTGGACAGCCAATGAAAAGGCATGGATGCAGGAAGTGAATTATCTTGTGAAAAGAATAGCAAATATACCAGTAAAAAATGAAATATAGAATGTATTGAAAAGTGTAAGAGGAGTCAAAATGCAGAAAATAACTAGGGGGAAAATCACTCAAGTATCAATTAGAGGATTTTATAATTGATCTTACAGAATATATCTACTATATTGGTCAATAATATTTGCCATCTTTCAAAAAAAATCCTTTCACCAAAAGAACAAAATGGTGTCTACTTTCTGCTGTGATTAATAGGGGAATCAAATGTCACGTAAGTATTAATATACCTGATTTTTTGACCTGTTAAAAAGTTTCCTATAATAAAGACATAAACACACTAAAGAATATATTATGTCACATAGCAACATTTTATTTAAATGACTCCTAAATATTCTAAATGAAGGCAAAGTTAAAAGCTTTCAACTTTCTGTTGTCTATCAATATACGTCTAAGAAAATTCTTAGTATTTATTGAGAAAAAGATGCAATGATCTGCACTGTTCAATTATAAAGAGTATTTGAAACATTAGGAATAACTCCAAATATGTCAAGATAGTACAATTAGTTAAAATATCTCCCTTACTTAGCAGATTCAGCATAAATTCATTTTAAAATTTTGTCAGAATTTTTCCACAACCACTAAATAAGCCAGCTGATGGATTAGGGACAGCAAATTGATGCTAGGAAGTCTAGCTAGGAAGTCTAGAGCTAGGAAGATGAGAGTTCAGTTTCAAACTCAGACACCTACTAGCTGTGTGACTTTAACCAAGTCATATCTCTTTGTCTCAGTTCCCTCATCTGTAAAATGGGGATAACAATAGCATCTACCTCTCAAGGCTGCTGTGAAGATAAAGTGAAACAATACTTATAAAATACTTTTTATAGTTTTAGCACATAGTAAGCACTATATGAATGCTGTTAGTGATAGTGATGATGATGATGATAATTTTTATGTCTCTGTTACAGTAAGTATACATAACCTACACATATATATATATAATATATCCATATATCCATATATCCATATATATATATATGTATATATACATATATATATATACATATATATATATGTATATATATATAGGCACACATAATATACCCAAGTAAGCAGTTACAATCTGGAAACTGCAGTAGGAACTACGGCCCAGTCATAGACAAGTAAATTACTTGTTCTTATCTCATATAACTCCTATTGATTTTAATGAACATCTAAACATCTGGTGGGAAAGGAGATTAGACTTCTATTTCATCTTTAAATTTAGATTTCTCACGTGTAACCACTTGCATTTTAAAAATTGTATATGCTCAAAATCATTAAAACCCTAAAGTAATATAGAAAGTTGATTCATCATTTATTTAATATTTGTGGAGATTATTAGTATTTTAATGAGGTGATGAGAGCAGTTTCATTATGCTTTCAAGGCTTGATAAGACCATTAAACACCTCCTGTTAGAATTTATTAAGCAATGCTTAGAAATCTATTACCCTGAGCTATTGCAAAGTCTAATTAAACTATTCAGATTAAATTTATATTAAAGGCATCTATTTATTAACATAGAAATGTGAATGCTTAGTTTTAAACATTAAAAGCACAATTATGTTTCACACAGATACAGATGACCCATGATGCTGACACTATTCAATGACATCTGACCCAATTTGGACAGCATACTACATTCTGTACCATAAGAATATAAAATGTCATATAAACAATCATAGAAATTAGGAGAAACTTTATAGAATATGAGATCAATCTCTAAATTTGCAAATAAGAAAACTGAGGTTCTAAGAATCCTAGGGACTTTCCTATGGTTATGTAACTAATTAGTGGCACAGCTGCACCCTGACCTTGGATTTTCTGGTTCTCAGTTTGCTTTAAAATGTCTCCTTTCTTTCTCCCTCTTTCTTCTCATTCTCCCTATCCCTTCTTCTACTCTTTTATTAAATCTTACTTAAGATATTTCTCCTTATGCTTCATTCTCCACAGAATAACTATGATCATTGTTACACCTTAATAGCAATTCTTGAAAATATACAAATTGACATTTCCTTACCCCTCTAATGACACTGCATAGTAATTTACACAGAATATGTCAAAGAATCTTTTTTTTTTGTTAAGATAAACGGGGTTAAGTGGCTTGCCCAAGACCACACACCTAGGTAATTATTAAGTGTCTGAGATCAGATTTGAACCCAGGTACTCCTGACTCCAGGGCCGGTGCTTTATCCACTATGCCACCTAGCCACCCCTATGTCAAAGAATCTTAAAGATAACCAAGGTATGTTACTTTGCAGTGGCAGATCATAATTTTCTTTCAGAAAAAAATCAGTCTAAGTTTCCATTTTATTTATAATATTCTAATATTATTGTCACTTAGTACACCATTCTACCAATGAAGAACAGCTATAATATGAAATGAAAACTATTAAGAAAGTAATGCAAATTTTCAGATAAGTAAACATAAAGTCAGAGTAGTTAAATGATCTTATAGACATCTAGGCCCACACAATTAGGTGTAGGACCCAGAATTTAGATTCATATTTCTTTTTTTTTTTTTTTTGCAAGGCAATGGGGTTAAGTGGCTTGCCCAAGGTCACACAACCAGGTAATTATTAAGTGTCTGAGGCCAGATTTGAACTCATGACTCCAGAGCTGGTGCTCTATCCACTGTGCCATCTAGCTGCCACCTAGATTCATATTTCTTACTCATTTTTGTGTATGTCATGGACTCCTTTGTCAGTCTAGTGAAGTCTATAGATCCCTTCTCAGATTATTGCTTTTAGATGAATAAATTAAAAGACAAAAATAAATTAAAAACCAATTATAACATAATAAGTTTGTATCTTCTCTCACCCAAGTACATGGATTCCCTAAAATCTACCCCATTAGGAAATCTTGGACCAGTTCATCTCTGAGTTCCTTCCTAATTTTGATAGTCTTTGTTTCCGTAAAATGTTTCGTTCTCTCTTTTGGGACTCTATAATGTTATTCACTCAATTACTTACTCAAAAACATTTCAGAATTACAAATCATTGTTCAACCATGAGCCCACAACTATTTATCACTGAAAACATTTTTTCTCCTTTCTTGCATGAGAAATGACTGATGTTCTCTCAATCATAACATTTAAATATCACTAATATGTGAAAATTATATTCATCTAGTTTTGGAGGTATTTGCTACAGACTCAGTGGTGAGGCATTCTATTTCACAATATCGTTATCTTTTATCAATAAATGTAATTTGAGATGACATTTTTTATTATATTTGAGATAAGATAAATGCCACTAAATGAAGTTCGTCTTTGGAACCAAAACACGAAATCATGAATGACATTCTTTTCCATTTGCACATTTGGCCAAGTTCAGTCATCTCCTTTCCATCAATTCTGCTTGACACATACTCCTTCTGTCTATCTCCTTCCTCCACCTCTTTCTATTCTGGAAACAGTAATTCAATCTATATTATCACTGTTTCTGGAGAAAATGTAACACTCTACTCCTATGTGTCTCTACCACCTTTCCCTTCAATCCTTAGGTTAATTTTTTCAAACACACCAATAAACTAAACTTTACTTAAGTGCCTGCTATGTATAAATCATTGAACTGGATATTGTCCCTCAAAGAGTTTACACTCTACTGAGGGAATTCAACATACATACAACTAACAAAGGTACAGTAAAAGAAAAATTGAAGACACTGAACACTATCTGATTGAAACCCTGAAGTGAGACAAGTAATCAGAAAGAGAAAATGAATAAGAATTTTATTCCAGCAATGGATAACTTTTATTTTGAATATCCTAGACATGAGAGATGGAATTTTTAGTTGAGAATGATCAAGTTTTTCTGGCAAGAAGAACATATGAATGAATGAATGTGTGGATACATGAATGAATGAAAAAATTATCAAACACTTATACCAAAAATTGTAGTATGTGCTAAGGATACAAATTTAAAACTGAAGAAAAAAAGAAGAGGTATAAATTGAATACTTGAGGATACTTGAGGGAAAAAAATTAAATTTAAAAATAATTTAAAAATAAAACTTTAAATAATTCTTTAGCATTGAAATTGACTGTCAGCTACTAGTCTAAGTTGTCTGAAAACTTCCCCTTTTCTAGGATAGATCTAGAGGAGTGATGGTGAGTTGATGGTATGGTTGTAACTAGTAATTATCATGGTGAGGAAAGAAAAGGAAATATTCATATTTTTATTTAATACTAATGTTAACATCTGTCAGTGTGTAAAATTAAAGGTCTAGTCTGTTTCACAAGTCAAATATTAAAGATAAAAATACCCTTGTAGTGGTAGGAATTGATCTGACATTTCACAAAATGAGGGAGAATGGATTTTTAAAAATGATTTTCTTCTATTACATGCAAGTCACTTTAACTTTTTTCAATTATGTAACAGTAATTTTTCATGGAAACAGGATCCATTTTCTTTATGCTTGAAGTACATTAATGATCAGTCTGAAAATTGTTCCCCTCCATTCAAGTGATAAGTGACAGAAAAAAAAATTACCAAAAGCTATTACACTATAGTGAATAGAATTTCCTCCTTGAAGATGTATGTTATTGAAGATGTAATTGGGTACAAGCTTCTAAATTTGACATGATAGAACTATGTATGGAAAGAATTTGTTTGTGATGACAAGTGAAACAACTCTCTAGTGGAAAATTAGTTCATATCAAATCCATTTTTGACTAAGGAAATTTTGAATTTTTAAAACTTGTAATAGCTAAAAAAAATTTAAAGTAGATTTTTAAAATTACTGTTATGTAATATTCAAGCAAGATACACACATAACTACTACTACTGCCACTACTACTACTACTACTACTACTATTTCAACTTACTACTATTACTACTACTTCTATAACAAATTAACAACCTATCCCTCTCTAACTCAGTCATCTCCTTTCCATCAATTCTGCTTGACACATACTCCTTCTGTCTATCTCCTTCCTCCACCTCTTTCTATTCTGGAAATAGTAATTCAATCTATATTATCACTGTTTCTGGAGAAAATGTAACACTGTACTCCTATATATCTCTACCAACATTCCGACTTCCTTAACCATCAATTCTGTAAGCACCACTAATTTGTATATACTATTTCTCTTTGTGAGAATGTAGTAAAAAGACTTTATTTCTTTTATATTTATAATCCCAGAAATTAGTAAAGTGTTTACAACATAGTAAGTATTTCATAAATACTTTCATGCATTCAACAGTCATTATCAGACATATGCTCTGGATTGGTAACAACTCATATTTACATAGTATTTCAAGTTTTATAAAACATATATATATATATATATATATATATACACACACACACACACACACACACACACACACACACACACACACACACACACCTTGAGAATAAACGATTTTTCTTCTTGCAAAGTAGGTATCAAAGTACTAGGAATCATCTACAGACCAGAGCTCAGGTCAAATTTTGATGGTGCCATTGAGGTTTGAAACCAGAGCACCAATTTATTTACCTTATCAAACCTTTTCTCCACATATGTATATCCCTATAATTATGCAGGGTTTCCTTTATTTAGCTACAAAATTATAATTCTTCATTAACGAATTATAATTAAAAGCTTTAATAATTTAGTGTGGTAGAGATAAAAATGTATTCCTTAAAGTGTTTTTTTCTATATTTGCTTCATTTCTCTTAGAATTTTGAATTTTTTCATATTCAAGGAGTAAATCAAGTTTATTAGCAACACCATCTAAAATAATAGTTTAGGGCAATATTTGAAGTATATTGAGGATAGCAAAAATCAAAATGGAGTACAACAATTAATCAGATCATTAGATCTAGATAAACTAGCTTCTTATTTAATGAGACCAGTAATCATCATGTTGGAGATACCCAATCTTACCTTCCTGCAGGGCTAGTGGTACTGTCTTCACTTCCCCACTGTTCATTTTTGCTTCTGGGAATTGGAGGTTGCAACATTTCAGCAGCAAGTGGATCAGCATCATTTTCTTCTCGACCAACCCATTCTCCTATCACACGGGGTCTCAGAAGAGTTGAATTAAAAGCCATTGCGTCCTGAACAAGAAGAAAAGGGAGTAATTCCAAATTTCTAACTCATATAGATGAAAAAGGGAGACATTGAAGCTATATCTATATGTCTACCTATCCATAAAGATCCTTTCTCCTTCTCTCACATTGCAAATTGATTCATAGCTAGAATATTATTCCTTTATTAGTATGTTTTTATACTAAATAATGAAAGTCATGTAATGTGAGAAATAAAGAAATAATAAATTTTATTTATAATACTGAAATAATGACATAGAACATAATATTGAAATTATTTATACTATTGAACTAGTACATTTTATTAAAGAAGTCACATATAACAACTTTTGAGAGATGTCAAAAAAGGTACTTGGATATAGGACCAGAATGAAACAAAAAATAGTAGAACCATCTGGATTCCCTTTATGAAACTGAAAGACTCCTTGTATTAGCCTCAATTTCTCTCTTAATCAAATGGCCAACTATTCAACTGTAATATTGCATGACTTAGAAACAGTCAACACCTATAATCTCTGAAAAAAATATCATTCAGAGAGCAATAAAAAGGAGAAGAGCAGGCTACAATCCATAAGCAATGAACTATGAAGAAGAAAAAGTACAAAAAAGCTTGGTAGTAAAGAACTATATCAAAAAGATGAAGATGAATTGATCCTTCAGTGAGAACAAAACATAAGTGATAAACATTCCATGTACAACATGTATACTTCATGAAGTCAAAAGAAAACTGTTACATCCTTCTGAAAAATAGGTATAGACTTTATAATAAACTTACTAGAGGGCATTAGGGACTTTGTCAAGAATCACACAGGCTGGGAAGTGACTAGTATCACTGGAAGGACCATTCACATTAATAATGGCAAGTATTCATTCCATTATTTTAATATTATGGGGGAATATAAAACAGAATGTGTGCTTTAAATTTTAAATGCTGTTTGGAGGTAGACAAATTCTAGAAAGAAAATTCCAAAAACCGAATATGAGTATAAATTCAGAAACAATTTCACTGAACTTCTTTAGGTTACATTCCTAAGTGAAGAGCAAAAATTAATGTAATACTATAGCATCTAGATGTAAAATCATGTAATTAATTAACTGTTTTCAAATCCAAGCTGCTGAAATTTATTCTCTACCATCAAATTATGGAATGTAAGCACTCAGAGTAAAGTTTATTAAACTGTAGATGACAATAAAAAAAGCAATTTAAGATGTTTTCAGGGAAAAAAAGGATAAGGAGAACATGAAAAGTCATTGAGGCAGATGATGGCTGGTTATCAGAGAGCAAAGCAAGACAACTTTTATTTTGCTTCCATTTTATCCAAAAAAACTGAATATCTTTAGAATGAAAAGTCTAGAAAATATATGGTTAGGAAGAAATTGAAGCCCAGGATTAGTATGGTGCTTTAAGTAAATTCCAAACTACTGGTTTAGATAGATGGCATTTAAGAGTATTATAAGTACTAATGTTATAACTAATAGGAAAAGTAGAGAATGGAAGAGGTACCTTAAAATGCAGTCAAGAAAATATTATATAGAATATTTTTATAAATAAAAAAAACTTTAGATTCTTTATTGAAGGCTATTCTCTGGAAAAATTAAAGCATAGATTATTAAGTGTTTGCCTTATAAACATATTATTAGTAAGGATGTGGTAATCACCAGGAGTCTTTGCACAACAATGAGAAGAATTCTAAACAAACTAATATTATTTTTTAATAAGCCTAAAAAGAAAAAATCTTATCAATGAAATATGTATGATTTCTAGAAAGGCATTTGACAAAGTCTCTGACAAGAGACTTGTGGACACATTGTAGTGATGTAAGCTTTATTAGGTGAAGTCATAACTAAATCATGTGACTATACCAAAAGTATATTCACTCAATAGTCCCTATTGAGTGGAACCAGGCAAAATAGACTTTTACTATTCATTGCTTTTAAATCTATTGGTAGCAGAATATCAATTAAAAATAAATTGTAAACATGATAGAGGAGAGGAAACACTACAGTGGACCTCTCTGAACAATAGTCTTAAAATAATTTGAATTTAATGACTGAAATAAAATTTTGGAGATGTAAAACCAACAAAATCTAAGGAATTGAAAACAATATAGAAGGTCAGAAATAGAGGTCTGTAACAAATAATTGTGGACTGCTCTAGAGCACAGGAAGCAGCAACACCAGCTGTGGGTCTTGATGGTAGCAATGGCAGCAGCGTCTACATATGGCAAGGGAATCTGGTAATTGATAAAAAAGAAGCTATAAGAGATCCCTGGGCTAGCACTGAATATAGGACTGGTGACTTTTTGGCAACTTCAACCCTATATTCACTTCTGGGTCATAATCCCAAAGTGGAAAGGAATACTTGCAGTCAAAAGAGAGCAGGAGTAATAACACTTCAGGTTTCAAGGGATAAGGGACCTTTACTTAATAAAAACCAAAATGCAGACCAGATAATCCCTGCACATCTCTCCAGATAACACTACTTTGAAAATTTTGAAAAAACTCCAAATCCTCAGAATTGTCAGTTAAATTATCAATGTGAAAAATTCTGAAACTTGGGAAAATACTGCTTATTTTTATCCCTGGAAGAGAGCTTAATTTTAACATAAAGTCTTATGTTATTATATTTTTAAAGTTCAAATGAAGAAAACTCAAGAAAAATAAGCAAGCACCATCAACAACAAAACAAGGTGACTATAAAAAAGTTACTATAGTCACAGGAAAAAATCTAGACACAAATTCAGAAGAATATAATAATGTCAAGAAAGTTATGAGTAAAACTTCAAAAATAATTTTGAAATAGATGAAAGCCTGACAAGAATTCCTAGAATAGCTAAAAGTTTATTTTAAAAATCAAGTAAGAATAGTAAAGAAAAACTAGGCAGAGAAGGGACATCAGTTCAAGAAAATGATGAAAAGACAATGAACAATTGGTAAAATACTGAAGAAAACCAGGACTTAAATGCAGGTTTGCTCAGATGGTAAAAGAGGTGTATACCTTTCCTAGGGTATATACCACCTCAAAAAGTAGAATTGTCCAAATGCAAAAAAAAGAGGAACAAGAACTCACTGAAAAAAACCTCTTGAAAAATTTGAATTAAGCAAGTGGAAGTTAATGACTCCATGAGACATCAAGAAACAATAAAGGTCAAAGGAATGAAAAAAATGGAGTAAAAGTAGAAAATCTCAATAATTAAAAAGAAAACGGTCCTGTTATCCTAGAACAAAAGGTAAAATAGAAATTGAAAAAATGCCTCCTGAAAGAGGTCTCAAAATGAAAATTCAAAGAAATGTTGTAATGCAATTCCAGAGCCTCAAGGTCAAAGAGAAAACACTCCAAGCAGTCCAAAAGAATCCATTCAAACATTATGGGAAACTAGTAGGATTCATACAAGATTTAACAGTCACTAGGTTAGAGAGTAGAGAGCTTGGAATAAGATATTTTCGAAGGCTTGAAGATTGCTCTCAAGAATAATAGGGCCAAACTGAATATAAACCTGCAGAGATTAAAAATGGGTATTTGTGAAATCAAGAATTTTTAATCATTCTTCATGAAAAGAACAGTACTGAAAAGAAAATTTGATTTTCAAATATAAGACTCCAGATAAATATTAAAAAAGGTTAAAAAGAAAGAGAATTCATAAGGAACTTAATAAAATTAAACTATTTGTATTCATATGTGGGAAGGTAGTACATGTAACTCCTAAGAACTTTATCAGTTTAAGTCAGTTGAATGTCTACATAGACAGAGGTGAATTGATTATACTGGAATGATCTAAAAAAGTGGGTGGGTGAGAAGAAGCTACTCTGAGGGAAAATAAAAGCAGAGGGAGAATAGGAGAAAAATTCTTATATAAAAGAGTCATGAAAGGAGGAGATTTTAAAATGCACAGGAAAATAGGGATGGGGTGGGATGGGCAGTACTTGAATCTCACCTTTATATGAATTGATCCAAAGAAGTATACAGACACACAAACACACACACACAAACATAGATAGATATATAGATAGATAAACATGCATATATATATGCACACAAACATATGCACACATACTTACACACATAAATATTTATATGTATATATTCATATGCATATAATCAAATACAGAAATACAGCAATATTAAATATATACTTTTCAGACCATAATACAATTAAAAATAACATTAAAAACACTCAATAATTACTGTGGTGACAGGGAAGATGAAGACAAAATCAGAAGACAATGAAGTCAAAAAAAGCTACAGTCAAAGGCTCAAAGATAAGCACATTTCAAAGGGGCTTGAAAAAACAGATTAAAAAATTAATTAAAAACTTCATGATCTAATCCTGAGCAATGAGTGAATCAAAGAGTAAATCACAGGAACAGAAAATCATTTCATTAAAGACAATGACAACAATGAAACAACATAACCAAATCTATGGAGTATAGCTAAAGAAATACTTATGGGAAAAACATGTTTCTAAATGTGTTCTTCAGTATGAGAGAAAGAACCTAACATTGCAACTTAGAAAAATCTACAGAAAGAAGAAATCAAAAGTCTCCAATTAAACACCTGACTGTGTTATAAGAAATGAGTTCAATGATTATAAAAACATGTATAAACCTGCATGAAATAATGAAAAGTGAAATAAGCAGAATCAAGAGAATGCTGTATATTGTAACAATATTTTTAAGAACAAGTTTGAGTGACTGACATTTTAACTATTATAAATATCCAAATTAACTAAAAAGGCATATAAAAGAAGATGCTATCTGTATCCAGATAAAGAACTGATTAATAGAAGCATATATGAAATGGAGTTATAAACACACACACACACGTATATATTTGTATCCATTGTGTCTGTCTCAAAAGAGGTGTAGAGGGGAAGAAAAAAAAAAGAAATTTACATGATAACTTCATTAATATCTAAAAAGGAATAGCAAATTGAGCATAATAGATTTTCAGTTTTATGTGTAATCATCTTTTTTCATATTCTACTATGTTATGTAAATGCTTTTTTTATTTCTTAAGAACAGAACAAAATAACTAATTTTTAAAAATCAAAGAGAGGTTAATAAAGCCAAAAGTTAAGAAGCCTAATAAATAAAACTAAAATAGGTTTTACAAAAATTAAAATAGATAGACCTTGGTTGATTTGTTTTTTTTTAAAGAAAACCAAATTATCCATATCAAAAATGAAAAAGGTGAATAGACCACAACGAAGATGAAATTAAAGCAATTAATAGTTATTTTGCCCAATTATATGCCAGTAAAACTGACACTAACTGAAATTGATAAATATTTACAAAAATATAAACTGTCCAAATTAATAGAAGCATAAATTGAATACTTAAATGATACTTTAAGATAAAGAAATTGAACAAGCCATAAATCATCTTAGTTAAAATCCCTTGCACTAAATGGATTTACAAAAATATTTTACCAAACATTTAAGGAATAATTAATTCCAATATTATATATACAATTTGAAAAAATAGATAAATAAGGAATATCAAATGTCTTTAATGACCCAAATATGAACTTGATCTAAAAGTCAGAAAAAAAACAAAAAGCAGAGAAAGAAAACCATAGCCCAATTTCTTTAAAGAAAGTTGTTGCAAAAATTAAAATAAATACTAGCAATGAGGTAACTTTAATATATCACTTTCAAAGATCATATACTATGAAAAGGTGAACATGCAGAACTGGTTCAATATTAGGAAAACTATCAGCATAATTCACCATATCAAGAACAAAAACAATAAAAATCATATTAATATATATATCAAGATGGATAAAAAGATTTTGACAAAATATAAAACCTATTCCTATTAAAATTTAGAAAATATAAGAATAAATATAGTAATATTGCACTAGAAATGCTAGTTATTGCAATGAGAGGAGAAAAATTAAAACAATAAAAATAACCAATAAGGAAACAAAACTACCCCTCTTTGGAGATATAGTGATGAAATACTTAGAGAACCCTAGTGATTAAGTGAAAAACCTAGTTGAAAAGAATGAACAATTTTAGCAAAGTTGCAGGATGTAAAACAACTTCATTGAAATCATCAAAATATGTTGATACTACCAGCCAAATCCATCTATAGGCAACTCAAAATACTTGAGTTTCTAACTGCCAAGATAAGCTAAGGAACTATATAAATACAATTATAAAACATTTTTTCACACAAATAATCAGAGATCTAAACAATTGGAGAAATAATCATTGTTAATGTGTAGACTAAGCCAATATTTTAAAAATGACATCTATGTAAATTAATTTATTACTTGTCATACCAATCTAAAGCCTAAAAAGTCTATTTTGTAGAGATAAAAAAAATAGCAAATTCATTGTGGGGAAAAATCAAGAATCAAAGAAATCAATTTAAAAATGTAAAGGAAGGTAGCCTGGAATAATCAGATTTTACTATATTACAAATTAAAAATCACCAATATTATCTGCTGCTAGATAAGTAAAAGATTGGTAGATCAATGAAATAAATAATAAGTATATAAATCGCTATAATATTTAGTATTCATACATTACCATGACAATATTGTGTTTGATAAATCCAAAGATACCAGACAGATAGTGGGATAAAAACTAAAAATTTCCAGTTTGCTGGTATAAGTGAAATTCCTTTTGGTAGAAAGTAAATATAGATGAAAATCAAAAAATGTATAGCAAAAAGAGGTCAAAATGGATAAAGGATTTAAACATAAAGGGTATTGTGACAAGCAAATTAGGGAAGTATGAGACAAATTTCCAGTTAGATCCATGGGAAAAAGAACATTTTTAACCAAACCAGAGATGGAAAGGATCATGGAAAATAAAATCAATAATTTTGATTATAAAAAATTCAAAAAGGTTTTCCATAAACAGAACCAATGCAGCAAAATTAGAAGAAAGGCAGGAAATTGGAAATATTTTCCAGGAAATTTCTCTGATAAAGGTCGTATTTGTCAAATATATTAAGGACCTGAGTCAAATTTATAAAAAACAAGAACCATTCTACAACCAGCAGATGGTTACAGAATATGAATAGGCAGTTTTCTAAAGAAGAAATCAAAGCTATCGCTCATAAAAAAGAAAAAAATTAAGTCACTATTGATTAGAGAAATGCATGTTAAAACAACACTAAGATATTATCTCATACCACAATAGGTGTGACTAATATAGTACAAAAAGAAAATGACAAATGCTAGAGGGAATGTGGAAAAATAAATACTATCAGTGGATTGCGAACCAGTCCAACAATTTGGAATTATATCCAAAGGGCTGTATAACTTGCACCCAGCAATACCACTGCCATATTGTTTAAAAATCAAAGAATATTCAAAAGAACCTATAAGGCAAAAATGTTTTTAGCAGTTCTTTTTGTGGTGGCAAAGAATTAGAAATTGAAGGGATGCCATCAGTTGGGTTATGATTGAATAAGTTGTGGTATGCTTGTGACAGAAAATTATTGTGCTATCAGAAAGGACAAAGAGGATGGTTTCAGAAAAACCAGGGAGGGATTTATGAATGGATGTAAAATGAAGTAAATGGAATAGGAGAATATTGCACACTGTAGCAGCAGTATTATAAGGATGATCAACTGTAAAAGATTTAATTGCTCTAATCAAATTAATGATCTACAACAATTTCAAAGGAATCATTATGAAAAATGCTATCCATCTATAGAGAGAGAACTGATAAACTCTGAGTACATATTGAAACATGATTCTCACTTTATTTTTTCTTACCTTTTGTTTTTCAACAAGGATAATATGGAAATGATATATTGCTTATCTTTTTAATAAATGGGGGCAAGATTGGAGGTGAGGTGAGAATTTAATTAATATTAAAATAAATATTTTTCAAAAAAACAGGAAGAGATGAATCACATGAATGTTTAGGTAGGTAATTTGAATTGACTTGTATTTTGTCCTATTTACTAAAAATTTAAGGTTGTCTATTCAGTACTGTGAATTAAATAAGTGAAGTGGTAATTGTCAATGAAAAAATTCACAGTGCTTTTCCTACCTTTAAATTTAAAAAAATCAAGATGCAAAAAAGTGATATACAAAGTCTGATATGAAACTGATGAAAATTAATTCCAAATAATTCAACAAACATTATTAAATGCCTACTCTATGCAAGGTCATTTTAGGTGCTAGGAATATAAAAAATAAAATAAAATAGTCACTTCAATTAAAGTTTACATTCTGCTGAAAGCATACCACACATGAAAATATGAATATAAAACAAGAGAAATCAAGTAAAGAGAGAAAGCATTACAACAGAAAAGATGAAGGAAGATTTCACAGAGAAAAGTAGCAACTGACTTGAGTCTAGTAAAAGAAATACAAGTTTTTGTAGAAATAGAGAAGAAAAGGAAGCACTTACTTTCCCTTTGTTGACTGTTCCCAATTTATCTTGCATGTAGGTTGTTTGTACATTGTTGATGGCATAATCTCTCCCTCATTAGATTGTGAGTTCTTCTAGAGCAGGGACTATTTTTTGCTTTTCTTTGCATCCCCAGGGCTTAGCACGGTACCAGAAAGATAGTAGGTGCTTAATAAATTGTCTAACTGTTGGAAAAGCTTATGGAAATGCAAAGAGGCAAAAAATAGAGAAACAAATTTAGAGAATGATTAATAGTTTAATTTCATTGGAATTTATTTTTTATGAAAAGTCATATGGAATACATCTCAAAAATGAGATGAGAGCTAGACAAAAAAGACCCAAATTGTCTGACTAAAGAGGTAATAGTATATTCTTATTGCAACAGTGAAGGTTTTTCTCCTATAGGAGAATAGTGAATGTTTTATGAGTAACTAACTAGTGAAGTGAATGACCTGTGCAATGATTTGTTTTCTGTCAAAATTATAGGATACATTTTTAAAGAAATGATTAGTGAATATTTAATAAGGAAAGTAGTAATCCCCTGGATTCATAATGAATAGGTTATGCAAAACTAACCTCATTCCTTTTTTTCCCCCTTAGGGTCACTAGATTAGTCATTTAGAAATATAATAAGATAAAGTTTACCTAGAATTTAAATATTTGGCAAGGTCTCATCTATTTTCATGGACAAGATGAAGAGAGGTAGTCCTGGTGAGCATTGACGTGGATTTAGAACCAACTAACTGATTGGAATCAAAGAACAAACATTAATGGATCCATCAGCCACAGAGATCATAGATGGCGGACCTCAGAGAGTAATACTTGGACTTATGCTGTTTATCAGTGATTTGGATAAAGGCCCAGAAGGCAGGTTTATCATATTTATAGCTGACACTAATAGAGTAAGAATAGCAAATGCATTTGGCAAACAAATTAAAGATCCATAAAGATATCATTAGGCTAGAATGTTCAGGATAAAGTAATAGATAAAATGTAACAGTTATAAAGATAATTTTAAAGTATCAACTTCTCAAGTAGGAGATTAAGAAGCTATTGCTAGAAAACAGTTGAACTAAACAAGTCATGGGATGTTTAGTAGAATAAAAGTTTAATGCAAATCAACAAGAAGATATTCAATTCATTTCAATTCAGCCAATTATGGTATTATGCTAAGTACTGGAAATTCAATGAATAAAACTAAATATTTCCTATCATTTAGGTATATTCATATTCTATTAGCAAGATACAGCAAATAGTAAGTGAAGTATATACAAACTAATTTCAGGAGGAATACAGTGCTAAAAGAATAAAATATTTCAGAACAGGATTAATGTAAAATGGCACATGTGAGTCTTGAGAGTATCTAGGGATTTTAACAAGAAAAAATGAAGAGGCAAAAAGGCAAAAAGACAGATGATATTTACAGAAAACTGGAAGGCCAACATTCAAAATCTACAGTACATAGGGGTAAATAGTATAAATTGTCTGGGAATGTTGGTAGGACTTATGATGACAAAGCTTTAAATATCTGGTTGAAGAACTTATATTTCATAGTAATAGTAATATGAAAAATAGGGAGGTGATATGTGGTCAGAATTACTTTGCCAACTATTCAGGAGATGGAACAAAGAGGAAAGGTAAAAAGAAACTGATCTAGATTAGTGGCTACATGACCAGTAAGAAGGAATGGATGAGAGAAATATTGTAGAGGTAGAAAAAATAGAATGTTTTATTTCATTAGATATTAGAGTTGAGGTAGGAAGACAAAGGAGCATGAAGAATCAGGAGAGATCCAGAGGTGTCATGTTTGGTGGAATGGTAATATCAACAAAAAATGAGAATTTCAAAGGAGGGAGGGATTTGAAGGAAAAGATAGTTATATCATGAAAATATTGATATGAAAATGCTGAGGAAACATTCACATAGAAATGTCTAGTAGACAGGGGAAATAAAACATTCCAGTTCATAAGAAAGATTAATGATGCCTGAAAGTTATCTTGTGTGGAAATTTACATGGATCATTGAAAACATGAAAAATTATGAGAGGTGGGGGAGGAATGGAGAAAGGGAGGGGGACAGAGAGAGACAATGTCTGAGATAGAGAGACAGAGAGAGAGAGAATGAAAGACAGAGTAAGAGAGAGAGAGACAAATAGAGAGATAGAGACAGATGAAAGAGGAGAGGAAAGGAAAGGAGTGGATGGGAGGAGAGAGGAGAAAAAATTAGAGGAAAAGGAGAGAAGATTCAAATAAGAGTTTAAGGAATCAACAATGGTTAATAGGTGGAATATAAATGATGACCCAAGAAAGGATCGGTACAAAGGGAACTGGAGCAGAGATATGACACAGAAACCAAGGAAAGAGAATACCTAAGAAGGGGAAGGGTCACCAATGTCTAATGCTTTAAACAAGTCAAATAGAATGAAGCTTAAGGAAAAACTAATTAGAATGATAAGAAATCATTGATAGTCTTATTGTTGGTAATTTTATTAACGTATAAAAGTACGTGTAATCAAAGGCTAAATTAAGAAAAGCATAGTGTCCAAGACTTACAGCTTTAAAGAGATGAGTCCCCCTACACTTTCTTCTCATGAACATGTTTACATGATGTTCACATGAAATCATAAGTATTAGATTAATTCCTTGGTGTAGCATTTTTAACAGAACTGTGCTAAGTTGGAATCTTCCCTGAGGAGGGCAATTGGAATATGGAAGGTTCTTAAGATTATGCCATACGAGGATTTTAAAAACCTGAGGATTTTGACCCTAAAAAAGCAAAAATAGGAGCAATCATTGTAAAGGAAAAGGAGAATTTAGTTTGATTAAGAGAAAACTTTCTAACAAAATGGAATGGACTGTTTCAAGAGGAAATTGGATCTTTGTATTTTGAGATCTTTAAGCAAAAGCTTGATGATTAATTGCTGAATATTAAGATGGAGTGCATTATTGTTCAGGAACTAGTTGGACTAGATGGGAGCTGAGGTTAATTCTGACTCTGAGATGTGGGATTTGGAATGCATATCATAGGTGCTTCATAGGAGGATTGTTGTAAAAATCAAATAAGATCACAAGCATAACGTAATTTCCTCTTATAATCAAGGTGCTACTAAAAAGGATAGGAAAATCCTTCTGAAAACAAACAACTCTTGAGCTGCACTGATGCAATTCCATTCAGAGTTATGCTGCCTTAGCTTACAAATAGGATATTATCAAATAAATACAGACCAGAGATCTGCATATTGACTAAAATATGTAGGATGAAATTGAAACATATTTAGAAGCAAAATGCTTCTAAGCAAAACCTGAGGTTTTGTTTACATGGATATCACCAATGCATAATCCAAATCAAGCTCATGACAAATTGTAGATGAAGAAATCAATCCCTCATTGGTCAATTTTCTGGTGATAACTATCTCCCTAGATTGAACTAATTATGTAAGAGATACAAGATGAGTCCATATTTAAACCTTAATTAACATAGCTTTTAATACACAGTCCTGAAAAAGATAAAAATGGGTAATTTTGATTTGATAAAATGAAAAATCTTTTGCACAAACTTGATGCATATATAATAAGGAGGGAAGCAGCAAACTAGAGAAAAATATTCACATCAAATATTTCTGATAAGGATTTAGAATTCAAGATATATTGAAACTAGCATCAAGGATGTGTTGGTAAATATTTATAGCTGGTTCTCAATTCATTTTAAAGTTTAATCTAGATTATTCATATGTTTTTCATCACTATCTTAATATAGTCACCAAAATAAAAAGTCAATCTTTGATTTGTTACCAGTTTTTGAGGTATAAATGCCCACAGCAAAAAATTTAAAATTAGCTCTTGTGAGTCTTTTCAAGTTGACTCCAGCATATTACACACACACACACACACACAAATATGTGTGTGTGTGTATATATATATATATATACATATATAGATGTATTTGTATATACACATATATATGTACATGACTAAAAGCAATCCCACAATTAAAAAGAAGTAAAAGAATATGAGGAAATAATTCCTGAAAGAAGTAATCCTAACAATTGTCAACAATTTGAAATGCTTCAAATCATTAAAAGAAAGAGAAATGCAAATAAAAACAATATCAAAACAATATTGAGGTAGTACCTCATGCCCAGAAAATTGGCAAATATGACAAAAAGTAGAAATTGTAAAGATTTGAAATGTTGTGGAAAGACAAGAACATTAGTGTATTGCTGGTGTACGTGTGACTTAGTACAACTATTCTGGAAAACAATTTGAAATCATTCAAATAAAAAGACTAAAATGTAGCCACTTCTACATTAAAGGATCAGAGGTTGTGAAATATGATATTCTGGAAGGCAAAGGAATTTGAATTACAACCAAAGAATCAAGTACCCAGCAAAACTGAACATAATTTTTTAGAGGAAAAATGCACATTCAATGAAATAGGGGTCTTTCAAGTATTCTTGATGAAAAGACCAGAGTTAAGCAGAAGATTTGATTTTCAAATGAAAGACACAAGAGAAGCATAAAAATGTTAAACAGGAAAGAAAAGAAAATGTTATTCAATAAGGTAAAACTATTTACATTACTACATGGGAAGATTATACTTAAAATTTTTGAGAACTGTATCTTTATTAAAGCAGCTAGAAGTTATACATAGGTATAAGTTAACTTTGCTGGATACAAAAATTAAAGGGTGAAAAAAAGAGAATCGTACTGGGAGAACAAAGGGAGAGGAAGAATGGAGTAAATTATATCAAATGAATAAGCACAAAAGGCCCATTACAGTAAGTGTATGAGCATACTTTGAAATTTTCTTTCTTCAGATTTGACTCAAAGAGGGCATGAAGCTAAAAAAATGATAGAAAAAGAACAAATTTAAAATCTCCAATTGAACAACAAATTGGAATTCTGAAAATCAAAGAATAGATTAAGAAAATTAAAATAGGAAAATCAGTGAGCTAATCAATAAAATAACAGCTGGTATTATGAGGAAATAGATAAACCACTGGCTAATGTAATTTTTAAAAATTAATAAGAAAACAAAGTTGCCAATATCAAAAATGAAAAATGCCAATTTACCATCAATGAAAAGGAAATTAAAGCAATAATTAGAGGCTATTTTCCCAAATACATATCAAAGAAATATGATAAAGCAAAAATGATATTACTAAAAATATAAATTGTTCAGACTAATGGAAGAAATAGAATATTTAACCCCATATTTTAGAAAAAATAATTGAACAAGTAATTAGTGAACTTTCTAAGAAAATATACCCAGGGACAGATTTACACAAATGAATTCTTCCAGATATGTAAATAAATAAATAAATTCAAATTCTATTTTAAACTATGGGAAAATAAAAAAAGAAAGAGTATTATCAAATGCCTTTTATGAAAACAACATAGTGTTGATATCTAAACCAGGAAGAGTCAAAACTGAGAAGGAAAACTATGCACTAATTTTCCAAATCAATATTGAAGGAAAAATGTTAAATACAATATTGACAAGAAGATTGATTATAAACACATGTCAAAGAGATCATATACTATGACCAGGTGGAATTTATATCAGGAATGCAGGGCTAATTCAACTTTAAGAAAACTCTCCTCATCAACTGACCATATAAATAACAAAACTAACTGAAATCACATGATTATCTTAATAGATTCAGAAAAAGGTTTTGAAAAAATAAAGCAAGTGCTGCTATAAAAAATACTAGAAAATATAGGAATAAGTGGAGCTTTTCTGAAAATGATTAGTATCTATCTTAACAGATAATATCTATAATAGTGAAATGCTAGAAGCCTTCCCTCTATCAGGGGCGAAGCAAAGATCCTCATTATCACCACTGTTATTCAAACTAGAAATGGTAGCTTTAGCAATTAGAGAGGAAAATGAAATTGAATAAATTAGAATAGGCAATGAGGAAACCAAACTATCATTCTTTGTTGATGATATGATGATATACTTAGAGAGTCCTAGACAATCAACTAAAAACTATTTGAAATAATTAACAACTCTAGCAGAATTACTAATACATATTACCATCAAAGCCATCAGAAAGAAATAGGAAGAGAAATGTCATTTAAAATAACTGTAGACAATATAAGATACTTGGGAGCCTATGTGTCAAGACAAATTCAGGAGCTATATGAACATAATTAATACTTTTCCACAAAATCAGATCTAAATAATTGGAAAAATATTAATTTTTCATGAATAGGACAAATCAATATAATAAAAATGATATTTCTACTTAATTAATCTATTGATTTATGCCATACAATTCAAAACATTAAAAATTATTTTATTGAACTAGAAAAAATTAGTAAAATTCATCTGAAAGAACAAAATGTCGAGAATATCAAGGGATTCAATAAAAAAAATGCAGAAAAAGGTGGTCTAGCTATACCAGATCCAAACTGTCTTTTAAAGTGAGAATTATCAACCCAATCCTGTACTGGTTAGAATAGTCACCCATTATGTTGCAGTAAATAACCATATAATTTAGTATGGAAGGCAAAACCCAAATATTCAGGTTTTAGGGATAAAAATTCTTTTTTTCAACAGAAACTGCTGAGAAAATTGGAAAATAGAATGACAGAAACTAGGAATATACACAACATCTCAAACTATATTCCAAGATATGTTCAAAATAGGTATATGATTTAGACACAAAGAGTGATACCAGAATCAAGTTTGAAGAGCCTAGAAGAGTTTAACTATCAAGTCTATGGTTAAGGGAAGAATTTAGGAACAAATAAGATGTAAAAGATGATGAAATGTAAAATGAATCAATTTGCTTATATAAAATTTAAAAAGTTTTTGCACAAAGAAAAATTAGAAAAAAGCAGAAAAATGGGAGAATTATAGCATGTCTATATCTCTATAAAGTATCTCCAATAAAATATCTCTAAAAAAAAGTCTCAGTTCTCAAATATATAGAAAACTGAGTCAAAATTTTAAGCATAAAAATGTGCACTGCAAAGGGTCAAGGGACAAAAACAGGCAATTTTTCAGACAATGAAATCAATACTATCAATAGCCATATGGAAAAAATGCTCTAAATCACTATTGATTAGAGAAATACAAATTAAAACAATATTGAGGTACTAACTCATATCAAGATGACTGATGTAACAAAAATGAAAATGATAGGATGCTGGAGGGGGTGTGACAAAACAGTGCATTTTTTTTAATGCATTGTAAGTGGAATTGTGAACTAATTCAAACATTTTGGAGAGCAATCTGAAACTGAATAATGTGCTATATTACTGTGCATTGCCTTTGATCTAGTAAGACCCTGCTAGGTCTTTATTCCAAAGAGACTCTCCAATAAAAGGGAGGGAACAGAATTTAATTGTATTAAAATATTTATAACAAATTTTTTTTTTGTTGTCTAAGAATTGGAAGTTTTGGGAATGCCCATCACCTGGGAAATGTCTCAAGAAGTTCTGATATGTGATTGTAATTATATAGCATTGTGCTATAAGAAATGGAATGCAGAATGATTTCAGAAAAAAAATCTGGAAAGATTTGCATGAACTGATACAGAGTGAAAAAAAACAGAACTAGAGCATTATAAGCAATTACAAAAATATGATATGATGAACAATATACTTAGTTATTTTCATAATGAAAAACGCTAGCCATCCTGATCTTGTACATTCTATTCCTTCCTGTTTTTCCTTATCTTTCCTTATCTTTCTTTCTTTCTGGCATATAGAAAGAACTTAATAGCATTCATGAGTACTTTGGCATAAATATATCTTTGATATGTGCATATCTATGCCTTCCCATTGTTTAGGATCATTTTTCAAGTCCTTTTGTAGATATTCTGTAGGATATGGTCCTTCTTCAACAATTAGTGTAGTGCTTAGCAATTAGCTAAGCCCCCCCACACACACATATATGTATATATGTGTGTGTGTGTGTATACACACATATATGTATATGTCTGTTTATATATTTGTGTGTGTTCACTGTAAAGTATTATCTAAAAATTCTTAGAAGTCTTTTTAAAAAAGAAATCATTATATAGCCAGTATAAAGGACTTCTATGCCTACTTCCATGTTTATCAACCAGTTCACCATTCATAGTGCATAACACAAGTTTTTAAGATATTTTTCTGATTATTAGGACTCTTTCCATGTAAATTACCTTGTTATCTCAGAAATGTAGTACATAAACATATTGATTTATTTCTCCCTTTTTTTTCTCAGAAGTCTTTTTTATACTGGGCTGATGAGAAACATGGTCTTGGGCAAGAATAACTGAACAATTCATTAAAAGTCACAGATAAACAACTCAAGGGCCAATGTAAGAAATTAAGCAGAGACATCATTCAATACAATAATACAGTAAAGATGACTATCAGTGGGAAGATTTATATTACTTTGGTTCAGGTTCATGAGAAAATAAAAGGAAAGTGTTAGAAGTCAAAGTTGCTTTGGGTCTGAAAGAGGGAAAGAAAAGGTATGAATGTGTCTTGTCAGGGAAGACTCCCAGAATGCTGCTATTTGGGGAAAATTATAAGAAAAACCATCTAGCTGCAAGTCATAGAAGCTATTATAGAATAAAAAGAAAGTAACTTCAGGGCTGGTGTATATGATTGATAGTTTGAGAGATGAACCTAGGAGGCTTTGGGCAGAGGAGCATGAAAGGAATCAGAAATTAAACTGAGAGTGTGCTGGGTGTGCATTCAAGTATGATTTTTGGGTATCCTGGGAATTAATTTGTACGTGATTAAAGACTGCATTAATAAATGTAGGCAGAATTTAGAAAAGAGGCTCAATGGAATTTGAGAACTTCAACAGTTCATTTGGGATTTGGCAAAAAAAAAACAACAGAAGTGGCCTGGGAGGGAATACGAAACAATGATTTACTGAGTAGTTGGCTCATTAGTTGGTTTCCTTAGCCCTGTGCCTGGGACAGAGTAAGCAGCTACTAAAAACTTGTTGACTGGTTGCTATTAACCTTATTCCCTTTATACAATGTAAACCCAGGGGTGTTATGAGACTCAAATGAAATATTGAATATAAAGCATGTTGTAAACCTTAAAGAAGAGCAACTAGGGGGCACAGCAGATGGAGCATTGGACCTGAAATCAGGAAGACTCACCTTCCTGGATTCAAATCTAGCCTTATTAATTTTGTGACTCTGGGCAAGTCACTTAACCCTGTTTGCCTCAGTTTCCTCATCTGTAAAATGAACCGGAGAAGGAAATGGCAAAACACTTCCATATCTTTGCAAAGAAAGTCCCAAATGAGATCATGAAGAGTTAGACTAAGTAACAACAAAAACTTTAAAATGCTAGCAATTGTTATTTATAATCATCATTATTATTAACCTATAGTCATCAGGCCTCCATTCTAGTTATGATCTTTCTACTGAATTCAAGCAAAGTCCATAGATCAATACAGGGGTGTTCTGGAAAATGTTTAACAAGGAAAGAAATATGCATTTGTATTTTTAATTTAATCTTCATTATTAACATTTTCTTAGGCTAAGCAACTGAAAACAGTAACAAATCCATCTGATTTATAGCATCTGCTTATTTCTGAGGTAAAAATGCTCACACTAAACAATTGTGTAGTATGTCTATTCACATTGCCCCAGAACATCCTTGCCCATACCTGCATGGAGCTTGCTATTATGAAAGCCTATGAGAGCCTTCTGATCGTGCTTTAGATTTGAATTGTAAACTTTCAGAGATTCTCTTGGTTTGTGTTACAGAAAACTTAGAGCCTAGAGGTGACAGGGTGCCCTAAGGCAATGAGTCATAACAGAACATGTGAACAAGATGATAGGAATTCAACAATAATAGCAGCAATGTTCATTAACATGGTCTTTTAAGATTTTCAGAGTGTTTCACAAAGATTATCTCATTTTATCCTTACAACAACCCTGGGAGGTAGGTATCATCATTGTGCTCCATTTTACAGATGAGGAAATTGATGCCAGTAGAAGACAAGTCATTTACTTAGGGTCACAAAGCTAAATGTCTTTGGAAGGATTTGAACTCAGGTCCTCCTCCTGACTCTATGTCCAGGGCTTTCCCCAAGCACTGTCTAGCTACTTAGCTATTAGTTTGGGATATGACACTCTTCTCTACAAAGAGATAAGATTGTCGTTTTTCTCTAGTGACATTTGGGTATATTCAAAATGCTCATTATTTTTTTTTAGGTTTTTGTAAGGCAAATGGGGTTAAGTGGCTTGCCCAAGGCCACACAACTAGGTAATTATTAAGTGTCTGAGACCGGATTTGAACCCAGGTACTCCTGACTCCAAGGCCGGTGCTTTATCCACTACGCCACCTAGCTGCCCCCCAAAATGCTCATTATTGATGACATAACACAAACTAAGACTGTGCTTGTTAAGTGCATATAGTCAGTTCTGAAAGAATTTAAAGCAATATCTACCCTTTTAATCACCAAAGTTCCCATTTGTAGTTCAAATCTCACATAACAAGACTGTAAATGTGAACCTATGCGCTACAGTATATTTTGCCTATTGAATCCAGAACGAGATACAACATAGACACATTACCTCAATACAGAGGAAAATTATTTCAATACAGCTCTGGGGAGGGAAGGGAAGGTAGAGAGAATAGCATTTAAAATAATAGATCAGTACAAAACAACAAAATCAACATAATTTAGGAACTTATCTGAATTTGAGATAAAAGCAAAAATTTCTTCATTCCAGTAAATAATCATTTATTTAACAAATATTTATTATTAGTGTTACTACTGAAACTAATAGCTAGCATTCAGATAGAATTTTAAGGTTTGCAAAGTACTTTATAAGTATCAATTCATTTTATCCTTAAAATTAATCCTATTTTAAAGATGAGGAAACTGAGAAAAACAAGTTAGGCAACTTGGCTAGGGTGACAGTTGATACGTGTCTATGGCCAGATTTGAAATTTGCTCTATCTGACTGCAGGTTCAATTAGTGGATACAAGAAGAATAATACAAAAATAAAAAAGGAGGCAGCTAGATAGGTTAGTGGATAGAGCACCAGCCTTGGGGTCAGGATAACCTGAGTTCAAATTTGACCTCAGACACTTATTAGCTGTGTGACCCTGGGCAAGTCACTTAACCCTGATTGTCTCCAAATAAATAGATAAATAATGCTTGCCAACCTCAAGGGGCCTACAATCTTGAAGGAAAAGCAAGGCAAATGCTCAATTTATATATGCCATGTAAATGATCTTACAATAAATATTATAAGAATTGAAAGGAAATATTGATTGCCAGATGGCAATATCAATTTTTAACTTTTCAGCTTTTGCATATCAACTTCTGTTATGCTACCTTTATGTTCCAATCCCTATTTTTAACAACTGACTCATCCTTCAAAAATTTTTAATATATAGCAGATATATGGCACCTAGACTTCAATATTATTATATTTTGCTTATTTGAGGATATGCCATTTTCACCTCTGATATCAATATACATGTATTCTGTATCTTTTTTTTCATCTATAACATTTTTCCCCTTTCAGATGAATTTTCAGAAAACAGTCTTCTGCTACTAATCATGATAATAAGTCATCTTCTATGTCATATTTTATTGCTTAAGTTTTGGATAAATTTTTTTCAGGCAAGCTGTAGAGTTATAATTATGCCAAAATATTTTAACTTCATCAAGGATATTCACTGATGCTAATGTTAGATGATAGACTAGAATTTGCAATTAGAATTTATAAATGTTGTAGTCCAAAGAAATAGTTTTATATTCACATGCCAGACTTTGACTTTTAAAACTTATGCAATTACTTTAAATAATTCAAACATACATCTTCCAGAAACTAAGTGTTTGTTTTTATAGGAGCTTTCACAGTTTTTATAGTTAACAGAAACATCACTTCTATTTGTTCATTTCAATAAGAACATAGTTCAGCTTACCTTATCAAGTTCATCTGAAATAGCAATGCCTGGAATACAAAGATTAACATTAACAATTAGAAAGCAGTTCTAACTTTTAGCATATTAATTTTATTATGTTTTCAAAATTATTACATTCCATTATTATAAAACATTTTCCTTATTGTAAAACCCACCAAAAGGAAGTACATCCTTTGAGTAAGCTAATTAAGATTTTAAACAACTATGAATTCTTTGGAGTGTTGAATGAGGCTATGAGAATAAAGCAATTTTTTTAATTAGCCCTTCATGGAGTTCTTGGAAGTAAAGAGAAAGTATAGCAAGAACACTTCTGTTCCAAATTGCATAAATGAATTTACTTTCTTAATTATTTTTTCAGGCCAATTATTTTAAATTAGATATCTATTTTATTTTAGGTAATCCTGTATTTAATAACTCAATAGCTTCATAAGTGTTGAAGTACAAAATGGTATTTGATTGGACTTTTGATAAATTCTCTATTTCATCTTTCTATTCCTCTGGAAATATCTTCACAAATGAAATCTAAAATGATTTTGACTAAAAATTTCTGGAGAAAATTACCTACTGTTCATAGTGACCTCAATGTCGAATAATTTTTATAGTCAGGAAGTTCAGCCTTTATTGATAATTGTAAATCTCTCAAACTATTTACTATATATTTCTATTTTTTCCTGACCTCTATTAAAAAAGAACAGCAAAACCTCCTAAAATTATGAATATAATATTTTTCATATTCTCAAAATCTTTCATTTATCTTGACTAGTCCCTTTTCTATACTAAATAATTTTAAGTCTCCTATGTTGTCCTTACAGGGACCTTTCTTAAAAACTTTTAAATAGTTTTGTTTCTCTTATGTTTTGTTCCTCTTAAATTGTTTTTATTATCACAGATTTTAAATGAAAGTTCACAAATGCAAAACTCTCATTTAAAACAAAGTATGAAATTAAAATGAAATTAAAATTTTTCTTTTAGGAAACATTTGGCTATAGGGTCAGTCAGGTGGTTCAATGGGTAGTGCTGGGTCTGACAGCTCAGACACTTCAGACACTTACTGTCTATATGCCTTGGCTAAGCCACTTACTCTCTCCTGTTTCCTTCTTTGTTTTCCCCCAGTGTAAAATGGGAGGAGGGGGAGCTGGGGGCACAGTAAAAGTACTCAGCCTAGAGTCAGAAAAACTCATCTTCATGAATTCAGATCTGATCTAAGACACCAGCTGTGTGACTGAGCAAATCACTATTCCTGTTTGTTTTAGTCTCCTCGTCTATAAAATAAGCTGGAGAAAGAAATGGCAAACTACTCCAGCATCTTTGCCAACAAAATCCCAGATGGGGTCGTGTAGAATGTCTGAATAACAGCAACATAGGAAGAAAAATACTATTATACTTCCAGTTGTTATGAGGATCAAATGAGATATTTGTAAAGCTCTTAGCAGAGTGCCTTACACATAGTAAACATTAAATGAAGTCTCATTATTGTTGCTATTCTATTATAAAAGTTTTCAGGTTCTCTCCAGAATCACTGTCAATCAAACTAGTGGAGACAATAAAAACATACCCTGGAGTGACAGGCAGGATCCCTCTTTGTCTTTGAGAGTAACACTAGACCTTTGTGAAGTGCTTTTAAATCGACTGACCCAGAACGGAATGATCTATGTGCAGTTTGATCAAAGCAGAATAAGATAGAGTTATCACTGCCCTTTTAAAATTCATGCATCATTTTTCGCTTCCATTTAATATAGCTGGTACATAATGAATCTTCTCTTGATTCTTATCCTATGAGATTCTCATTTTTAAAAGCAGCTATTCTAAATAATTCAAGTCATCATGATATAAATCTGTAGTGATTTTGTTTTTGTTTCTTTTTGCAATGTAACTATCAATTAAAAATCCCTTTGATGCCACTTTTCCAATAAGATCATTAAAAGGACCCAATGGAAAGTTAGAAAATTATTTCAAAAAAACTTAAGTGTATCCTCAAAAAAATGCCAATATAATAAGATCTCCACATAATTTAGGAAGCTCACACATGTTAAGGAAGTGTGGCAGCCTCACCTTGCTATGATACATCAGTATGCAGTCAGTTAAATATTCCAAGGAGAGATGGACTACCAGAAATAAGAGTTCAAGCAGGATATAGGGAAGGAAACACGTATTACACTTCACAATTCCTACTTAAATGATCTGGACTCACTGTTTTAATCTAGGTTGATAAAAGTTTCCTGATCTTAATTAACTGCTGTTTAAATTTAGGGTTAAATGGTCCCACCGATTATTTTAGCCTAGTACAGAAAAATCTAAAGTCAGTGATAATTTTAATATGGGGAGAGTTTTTTTTTTTCAGATGACTGCACTCTAAGCAACAAAATCTTATTTTGCTTGGTCAGTCTCATCAAGGAATGAGCATTATAAGCATATTTATAGTCTATTGAGACTTTGTGTGTTTACTCACTGCCTGACAAAAGATATATAATCACAAAAATCATCAAATCTGAGAGTAGGAAGGTCCTTAGAGACCAGCTATTTAACTACTACTTGGAAATAACAAAACAAAACAAAACCTCTCTTCCACACAGTTGATAAACAATAATCTAAAATTTATTCAAAGATCTCAAGAGGAAGAAAACTTATTACTTCATGAAGCAGTCTCTTCTACCTTGGGGGAGCTTGAAAGTTTTCTTTATAAGAAGTCCAATGTTTTATTTTTGATTTCTATCCATAGTCACAAGAGAGAGAAACTCTTTAGGCCCAAGAAGTACAAGTCTCAATAATCCCCCTTTCATGGTAGACAGCTATTTGAAGCTATTTGAAGACAGCTAGTTTGTCCCCTCTAAGTCTTCCAGAAGCCCTGCACCATTTTCTCCCAACACTTTTCAGGTCCTTCCTGTATGCTATCTTCTCCCATTAAACTATAAAAAATCATTCTGTTCTTCTTTCCTTCCTTCCTTCCTTCCTTCCTTCCTTCCTTCCTTCCTTCCTTCCTTCCTGACACACTACATTAAAGAAGAGGCATTGATAAACCAGAAACTTTCTCTGACGTATATCTATATATATAAATATATATCCATTCTCAAAGACTTTTCCAATTCTGGTCATCTTCCTCCAGAAAGTCTCCAATTTACCAATGTCCTTTCTATGATATGGCACCCATAACAGAACACAATTGACTTTAACTTTACTGGATGTAGCTCCTATCAATCTCCAAAGAAAACCAAAAACTGCACTGGCAATTTTGGCTGTTAAATATTGTTGTTTCAGACTAACCATGAACTTCATTTAAAAACCTTAAATCTTTTTTAGGTGAATGGCTTAGACTTACATTTGTGTAATCTTGAATACATATACAACTTATAAGACACTTATGTCCATTTCTCAACTTCCAGTGAAAATACCAAAACCTGAGCTGACTCAAGTTATTCAAAGAACCATACATTAAATCACTGTAATCACAACATTTTAGAGCTAGATGGAACTTTAAAGAAGAAACATTCAAAGCCTCACATATAATGAATAAGAAAACTGAGATCCAGAAAGAGTCAGTATCTTGCTCAAAATCATGCGACATGTTTGTTGTAGACATAGGACAAGAACTCAGATTCACAGATTCTGAGTATAATGAATTCAGTCAAATGAAGGGAAAAGAACTAAGAAGGATAAAGGCTTATTTTTCTACACTATTATATAGATAAGCAGGCTCAACAATAAATATATGCATATGTATGTATATATATGTAAACAGATAGATGATAGATAGATAGATAGATATTCCTTACATTTGGGCTAGGTGGTACAGTGGATAAAGTGTCAATCTTGCAGTCTTGAGGACATGAGTTCAAATTTGGCCTAAGACACATGACACTTACTAGTTGTGTGGCCTTGGGCAACTCACTTAACCCTGATTGCCTCACATCCAGGGCCACCTAGAATCCTCCTGATTCATATATGGCCACTAGACCCAGATGACTCTGGAGGAGAAAGTGAGCTTGCTGATTTTGCATAGTATCCCCTCAAACAAATCCAATGCACATGCCTGTCATGGCATCACTTCCCTGATATCATGGTTTTCTTTGAGAATGAAGAACAAATATTATATATGTACATATGTGCATGTATGTGCATATGAGTTTCAATTTATTTGAAGTTCTGTATTTGGGGATATATTAATTCTATTTGAGCAACTTAAAACAGCCTAAAATTTATGTAGCATTTTCAAGAAAAATAAACAAACAAGGAAAAAATCTGTATCCCCTGCCATCAGAAAAACAGTGATGAAAACAGTTTTTGGAGAAGACCCTGTGACAGTGAGACTCTAGTCCAGGGAACAAGTGGGTTAAAGATAAAATAAGCACTTTTCTTTCCTGTTTAGAATCTCTAAGAATATGTAATTATCTTTGCTTTTTGTCAAAATTGCCTTTCTTTTTTTCCAGTTATTTTTTTTCAAATGAGAGCTTTTATTTATATCCTAATTACAATCTTTCTTTCCCCTTTTAATTTATCCATTTCTCTTTTTGAATCATTCTGGAATTTCTTGCTGATGATCCTTTATTTTAGGGGGCTCATATACATTGTTGTCTTATATAGTACTCATTTTTGAGTACCCTCCAACTTCTCCTTGAACGTACAGCTTATGTTCTTAGAATATAACTAGCCATTTGTTATACTTGACCCTGAGAGGCTATGATAAGGCTTTTCTTGTTTTTAATTAATAAATGTTTAGTGTTATCATTTCTCCACTTTGTTTTAAAGCTATTTGTAATTTTATCTTTTTTAATTTTAATTTTCCCCAGTTACATGTAAAAACAAGTTTTAACATTCTTTTAAAAATTTTTAGCTCTGAAATTCTCTTCCTTCTTCCTACCCCAATCCCCCAATGAAAAAGCAAGTAATTTGATATAGGTTAAAATGTGTACTCATGAAAAAAAATTCCATAAATCATGTTGTAAAAAAAGGCAGACCACCCCACAAAAAGAAACCTCAAGAAAAATAAAGTAAGAAAAGGATACTTCAATCTTATCCAGCCACTATCAGCATTCTTTATCAAAAGTCTTTGAGGGGTGGTTAGGTGGCAGAGTGGATGGAGCACCAGCCCTGGAATCAAGAGGACCTGAGTTCAAATCCAGCCTCAGATACTTAGTAATTACCTAGCTGTGTGACCTTGGGCAAATCACTTAACTGCATTGACTTGCAGAAAAAAAATCTTTCAGAGTTTTATGGGGTCAAGTCATTTACAGCTGATCTTCCTTCAATATTACTATTACTTTGCATACAGTACATTTCACATTATAGTTTCTCATGCAAGTCTTTCCAGATTTTAGTGAGAGCATGCTGCTCATCATTTCATAGAGCAGAATAGCAATTCACCTTAATCACATAATACAATATGTTTAGCCATACCCCAACTGATGGACATCTCCTCAATTTGCAACTCCCTGCCAACAGAAAAGAATTGCTATAAATATCATTATACATATAGGTCCTTTTCCTTCCCATTTTTCATCTCTTCTAGAACACAGACTTAGTAATGGCATTGCTAGGTCAAAGGGTGTGCATGGTTTTATAGCCTTTTGGGCATAGTTCCAAATTGCTTTATAGAATGTTTGAATCATTTCACAACTCTTCTAGCAGTGTGTTAGTCTCATTTTCCCTAAATCTCCTCCAACATTTGCCATTTTCCTTTTCTGTCTATTAGCCAATATAAAAGGAATTGTTTTTCAATCATTAGTAAAAATATTTATTTTAAATATGGCCATAGATGGCCTTGAAAACCTCATCCAAAAGCTGTTCACATTTTTGATCATTTATCAACTGAAGATTGACTCATTTTTTTATGAATTTGACTCAATTTACTATGTTTGAGAAATGAAGCCTTTATCACAGCTACTTGTTTCAATATTTTCCCCTCAACTATTGCTAACTGTATTTCCCTCAATTCTATTCCCTTCCACACTTATTGATTCTATTCTCTCTTTATCCTTCTCACCCGGCCCCTCCTCAGAAATGCTTTACTTCTGGAGATCTCATCTCACAGTCATCCCTCCCTTCTAACACCACTCTCTTCCCCTCCTACCTCCCTATAGGGTGAAGAAAGATTTCTATATCCAATTGAGGATATGTATTATTTCCTCTCTGAATTAATATCGATGAGTAAGGCTCATTCATTCTCTCATTCATCTCTCCATTCCACTGTAAAAACTTTTTATCCCCTCTTTTATGTGAAATAATTGATCCCATTCTACCTCCCCCTTTTCCTTTCTCCCAGAACATTCCTCTCACCTCTTAACTCCATCTTTTTAATATATTATACCTTTATATTCAAACTAATTGCCCTAATAAATGAGAAAGCTCTTATGAGTTTCAGTCTCGTCTTCCTATGCAGAAATATAAGCAACTCAACATCATTAAGTCCCTTATGATTTCCCTTTCCATTTTACCTTTTCATGATTCAATTGAGTCATGTGTGTGAATATCAACATTTCTGTTTAGCTCTGGTCTTTTTATCAGGAAAATTTGAAAGTCCCCTATTTCATTGAATGTTAATCTTTTTTTTCCTGAAAGATATTGTTCAGTCTTGCCGAGTCTTGGTTATAATCCAAGCTCCTTTGCCTTCCAGGATGTGGAAGTTGCTAAATCTTGATAATTTAATTGTTTGTTTCTGACTGCTTGCAATAGTTTCTCCTTGACCCAGGAGCTCTGAAATTTGACTACAATCTTCCTAGGAGGTTTCATTTTGGCAACTATTTCAGGAGATGAGTGTTAGATTTTTTCAATTTTTATTTTACCTTTTGGTTCTAGAATATCAAGACAGTTTTCCTTGATAATTTCTTGAAAGATGATGCCTACTTTCTTTTTTTTTTAATTTTGATCATAGCTTTCAATTAGTCAAATAATTTTTTTAATTATATCTGCTGGATCTGTTTTCCAAGTGAATTGATTTTTCCAGTGAGATATTTCAATTGTCTTCTAGTTTTTCACTCTTTAGTTTCATTCATTTATTGCTTCTTGATTTCTCACAGTCATCAGCTTCCCTTTGCTCAGTTCTATATTATAAGGAATTATTTTCTTCAGTGAGCTTTTTGTGCCTCCTTTGCCATTTGGTCCAGTCTGGTTTTTAAGATGAATCACTAATTTTTTGTATAGTTCATCAAGATGCTAACTTGTTATTTATAGTTTTCTCATATCTGTCTCCCTACCCTGCCCAGTTTTTCTTTTCTCTCTCTCATTTGATTTTCAAAATTCTGAGCTCTTCTATGATCTGAAATCAATTCATATTTTTCTTGGAGACTTTGGATGTTGGAATTTTGATTGTGTTATCTTCACCTCAGTATGTGTTTTGATCTTCCTTTACACCATGGTAATTTTCTAGAGTCAGATTTTTTTTTTCCTGTTTGCTCATTTTCCCAGTCTATGACTAGATTTTTAACTCTTAGTTAAAATAGGGCTCTGTTTTCAGGGTTGGGGGGGGCACTGTCCCAAGTTTTGTGCAGCTACTTTCTGGGATACTTCTAGTTCCCAAGATGGCATGATCTAAAGAGTGGGTTTTACTACCTTCCTGACCAGTGCTTTGATCTGTGGGTAACCACAAGAACTTCTTTCTGTCCTGGAAGTTTAATGAGGGTCCCTGCTCCCCTGAAGTTGCAAGTTCCATTATGCTACTGCTCCTCCTCTTCCAAGAACTGCTATCCAAATCAGAGTATAGACAAAGCAACAGAGTTCTGTCTTAATGAAGCAAAGAGAGCCCTGTAACTACCTTTTGACCTCCCAGATTGCTTGGGTCCCTCCATGCAAACTTAGCATGCACTGGGCTCCTCTCTCATCCTTGTTCAACAGATCTTTTCACTAATCTTTGTTGTAAGATGAAAAATTGTTTCATGCTGTCTTTTTGTGGATTCTGTCACTCTATAATTTTTTTAGATTCATTGTTTAAAGTTATTTGGATAGGTTTAGAAGAGTGCTTGGATAAGTCCTTGTCTTTACCATCTTGGCAGCTTCTGATTATTGGAAAGAAGTGATTTTCTCCCATGTGAAATCTTCATGAAGTTCCCCTTAATCCTGATGTTTCTTCTTTTGCTGGACTTCTTGTAAAGTGCTAAAATTGTCTTTTCTTAGATTGTGTACTTGGTCTTGGCTCCTGCAATAAACACTGCTGTCAATCACTTCTTTTTTTAAATTTATTTATTTTCATCAATATGCACATGTCTATTTTTAAATTACAAAATTTCCTTCCACCCTCCCTTCCCAACACCCTCCCCTCAATGACAAACAGTCAGGTTAGCATTGTACATACATATTTTGATAAATATGTTTACAAATTAGTAATTTTGGGTATGAGGAATTAGAATTAAAGGACACAGATACATGAGAGATAATTTTTATGAAGTGTTCATCAGATTTAGAAGGGTTGTTTGTGTGTGTGTGTGTGTGTGTGTGTGTGTGTGTTTTATTTTGCTTTGTTTTTCTTCCTCCAGAGCAATCATTTCTAATCCTGGCATATTGCCAGAATGCCCATGAAAATTCCATTTTATTTAATATCTCACAAAATTCATAAAGTTGAAATCTGGACAAGGATCTATATGTACAGGCTGGTGGAGGGAGAGACTATATGTCTCCCTTCCTCTAAAGAAATTCCTCCTGAAGGAATCTAACTAAAATTGTTTTCTCCTCTAAGTCATCAGACAGTCAAAGGTGTAGATTCATGCTAGATTTTTAATTTATACAAATCTTTTTAATTGATTGATTGATTCAATGATGGTACTTTCAATGGCCAAAAAGCATCCAGGGCAGAATATATTATTTACTATTTTAGTTACTCTAAGTAAGGATAAGGATTGGGCGATTGACTTAATTGATTACCACCTTTATTTGCAGATTGACTCAATTGATTACCACCTTTATTTGCACTTTCCCCCTTCATTGCATGCCTTTTTTTCTGTTATACAATAATTTTGAGGGGGGTGTTGCAAGGCAATGAGGTTAAGTGACTTGCCCAAGGTCACACAACTAGGTCTGAGGCCAAATTTGAACTCAGGTCTTTCTAATTCCAGGTCCAGTGCTCTATGTACTGTGTCACCAAGCTGCCCCCATACAATAATTTTTATTTAATTTTTATTGTGACGTTTCCTTTTCTCCATACTGGTTTTCTCCTTGGAAACACTTATCTCCATGTTTTCTATTGGTCATTTTAATCTCTGCCCTTGTCTTATATAATTTCAGTTAAGGTTTAAACCTTATATAAGTTTGTTAATGTTTTCCAAAGAGGGGCTACTACAGACAAAATACAGTTGTGATATATGATAGCTATCAAACTGATAACTACCAGATTGATAAAAAAAAATGAAAGAGATAGAAAATCTATAAAAAAAACACACAAACTCAAAAATCACAGCATTCTGGGACAATTAAATGAGGTAATTATTTAATATCCTATAATTCTAAGTCAAGAATGCAGCAAGGTCTGTGTATCTGAATTAGTGATAGGGTTCAATTAAAATTACAGGAAATAGAAACAGTGATATTTCATAATTATTTCAGTTTTCATAGTCTAACCCTTGAAAAAGAATAGTCCATAGTTTGTTGTATAACCCGAATCAACAGCCAGTCACATTCCCAAATACCCTCAAAGATTTATATAAATCCACAATTTTGAACTTCCTTCCTTTCTCAGTTTAAACAGGAGAGAGAGAGAGAGAGACATACAGACAAACAGAGACAGAGAGATAGAAAGACGAAGAGGTGGGGAGGAAGGGGAGGGAAAGGAGTATGGTTGAGCATATAATTTTAAAGAATAAATTTTCATATATATTCATATCTGCATGTAGATGTACATTTATACATACATTTACACATGCCCATATATTTATAAATTAAATGCCATTGCCATATAATATAGGCTTTAATTCCATTTCTTATAGTTAAGATGTTTAAAAGCCCCAGAATGTTCCACTTCAGCAAAACCTTTGTTTTTTAAGGTTACATTTCAGTTCTCACTTAAAATGCTGTTTATCATTCTCTCCTGGTTCAGCAAAGATCAGAATTATTAGCTATATCGCATAGCTATCAATTCTCTGTCCTTCATACTCATATTTTTCTTTGGAAGGACTCCAGCCAACTTTTGTGCCAAACAGTAATCTTTGGAAACCATGCTCTCTGAATGGAGTAATAAAGGAGGTCATCTTTATACTGTCAAGTTATAGAAAAATCTGCCCAGAAATCAAGCAAACCTTCAAGAAATGAAGACACAAAAGTCCCTATTGATTTTAGGTAAACACTTTTTTGTTAACATAACAAGTATTTTTTAAAACTATGTGATGCCATTGAGGAAAAATTCTAGATGTATATTTGCACATACTTAGAATATCTTAAAAGACCTAAAATATTTTGATAACACCATAAAATAAAATTTAAAAGAACTTTTTTACTACCACTTTTAGTTTTTTAGACATATGTAGACACTACACATATATACATATATATATATATGTGTGTACATATATTCATGGATCTGTACACATATGATTCTTACACATGCCACTCCTGTTTATCCCTCCACACTTTGGAAAGATATAACAGCAATAATAATAATATTAGCCTGTAATTTTATAGCAGTTTAAGATTCATAATATGCTTTATATGCATTATTTTGTCTAAAGTGGTATATGAATATCTGACAACTTTAGCCATTTAGATTCATTCTGTTGAGTTATTTGGGGGAAATTCAAAAATATTTCAAAGTTGCTTAATAATAACAATAACAACAACACCAACAATAATAATAACAAATGACAATAAATTCTTCCTCAAAAGATTTGGAAGTTTTCTTTCTATAATCTGGTTTATAGGGATTATGTCAATTATCTCAATAATATAATCAGATACAGTTAACTTTTTTGTCATTTTTTGAAACTTTTATTGAGATATCCTTTTTATATTTTTGAAATATTCACACTCTTAAACTATATTTTTACCTCAAAGAATGGGTATGAAGAGAGCAATAATGCTTCTATCTAAACTAGGTTTATGATTCCAGAAGTTTCTCATACCAGTGAAACAACAGGTCTGATTCTATAATGTGCTATTCATCAAACTAAATTCAATTCAAATATAATCCAAATTTTTTTTCTAATAGCCACATTCCTTGCTGACTAGGTGATTATTTTCTACCAGCCTACAATCCAGGAAATATGATCTAAGAATCATTAAATTAACTTCATTTGAAATATCTCCTGAATAAAACTGTTGTAGCACTACCTCTTCACCTGCCCTTTCCTTTTACCTATCATGAAGCTACTGACCCAGAGTCACATTAATGATGTAGGGCATTTTATCTAGAAGAATAGTTTTAACATGTTTATGTTACCTAATGTGCAGTAGTAGCAAGTTAAATTCAGTTCAAAAGACATATTAATGTACTCTTGGTGCAGTTAAGAATGGCTCCACATGTTCTGGAATGTGATGTGAAAATATTCTCTCTAAGTCACTAAATTGTGTATTCTTTTACCCAGAAATATTATGTTAAGGGCTATACTCTAAAGAGAATAAATTTAAAAAGTACTAATTTGTATATGGCATCTATTTTTGTAGTGCCCAATAATTGTAACTAAGTGATGGTGGGAAACATCTAAACATATTAGAGCTTATAAATGTAATGGAAAATTGTTGTACTGTGAGGAAATCATAGAAGGGCTGAAGTGAGAGAAATTGGGGGAAATTTGTATGAATTGGTATAGAAAGAAATAGGCAGAACCAAGAGAGCAAGTTATACAATAAAAACAGCTCTATATAAATGAAGAACTGAGATAGTTAAGAACTCAGATGAATGCAAAGACCAGAGAATCACTGATGAAACATGTAACTCATCTCCTGATAGACAGAAAATGGATTCAAAGTGCAAAACGCAACCTAGATTTTTAGACATGCCTAGTCTGGAAATTTTTTGAACAGAGATGTATCTTTATTATAATTAATTTCATTTTTTAATTGAATTGGTAAGAAGAAGAGAAAAATGCTTACAATTTAGGGTGGGGAGGAAGCTAGGGCTAAAGAGTACTGGGAGTGGGGCTAAGAGAATAAAATATGTAAATATGGGACAGGGTAATGCTAAAAAAAATAACCTAAATACTTCACATTTTTCTTTGGTATAGTCAGGTAAATGAGGCGAACTTTCACAGAGACAGACAGTCAGACAGACACATGAGAAAAACATAAACACATTCATACACAGAGACAGAAGAAACAGAGTATACACGGTTGCTTTTTTCTTATATTGTCCGTAGATGGCGATAAAGTTTCAAAATTTTTTCCACCCCTTCTATGGCCTGCTCAATTGTAGTAAGGCATATTTTTTGAAGTGTTAAAAAAAATCTTTTATTAGAAGTTAGTGACTTTTCTATAATCTCCTAACTATTTTGATGCAGGTAATAAAATTACTTAAATACTAAAATCTATGTCTCTATTGGTAATGTCAGTTTATAATATTCACCTTCTCAATAGATCAATAAAATTCCATCTTAACTCAAGGTCAAGTGGGCAACATAGGTAACCACATCCCTGTATAATTAAAAAGGTATTTTTCAGGGCTCTTGCCTGATATTTCATTGTTCTCTAATTACCATACAATGACTACAATTCAAAATTCCTATCATTTCTTCACTCCCTGAAAGTTTTGAAATTTCAAGTGTCCCTTTATAAGAATGAATAGTTAATATAAAAAGAAAATGAGAAGGGAAAGATAATCATTAAAAAGGAAATTGGTAAAATTTCAAAGATAAATGTTCCTTACTTTAAAATTTTGCCAATAGTTGACTTGCTCTCAGAAATTCAGAGATAAGTCATTAATACAGTGAATGATGAAATGTCTTTCCCTCTACTTATGATGAAAATATAAATATTATGAAAATATCAAAATAATATGACAATTTATTTGAAATTGAACATACAGGAAAGTTTCTGAATAGATACAAGTAATATATATGATAGATTGTACTAAAATTATGTGTCATGGAGGAAAATTAATAAAAAATATTGCATTAACAGTCAAATAACAGGAAGGAATAAGGTGAGAGGAATATTGAGATTAAAACCATGCTTTAAAACTTGCCAGAATGAAAATATTAGTTTTTTTAATAATACTAAATTTCAGTTAATCTACAACAAATTTTTCCCTTGGAAAATCATATGCAGATATTGCAGCATATGGATTATACTTACTGTAGCACTCCTTCTAGAGTACTGCTCCCTTTGTCACTCACAACTTTTATAGGTTAAGTTCAAAGGTAGGGTTGTTAATATGTAAGGTTCAAGTAGATATGTATGCCCTTTTTCCCTTTTATCAACTAGTCACTAGATTCAATAACCAAGTCATTTACTAAAAATGGAATAGTAAGAATGTAGATGCAAAATATTTTCCCTCCATAAATCTGTGGATAGTACACTTACCCTCAAAATATATACAACAATTTTGGGGAAAGTAGGCAAAATTCTCTATTACAATGGTAATGATGCACATGTGGTCAAGACAAATTACAACTATTGTATCAAAAGGCTTTCTCTCTTTGAGGAATACTCACAAATCTTAAATTCTTCATGACTTGGGCTGCTTCTCCGAGTCCATAGCTGGCTCTATGGTTTAGCTCCTTAAACCTATTTCCAGCTTTTGATCAATTACCTGATGCTGTATTCATGTCTGTTTGCAGTATTAACATCATCTGAACTCTGGAATATACTGCCTATATTATCCAAACCCATAAATTTCTGAATTGCTGAGTGACATGTCTCCTGAATGACTAGTGGAATCTATATCTTGCTACTGGACCCTGATGGATCCAGAGAAGAGAATGAGGCTGGTGACTTCGAACAGCTCTCTCTCAATTAAATCCAATTCACTTGCAAGTCATAGATAGCATCACCTCCATGATGTTAAGGTTCTCTTTAAGAATGAAGGACAAACAATAATGGCTCCATTGTCAGGTATCATTGGCTTGTGCATAGTGGAAGTTTCTATCCCTTCTAACCCCCAAGAAGGGAAGATCTGACGATTATAAATTCCCTCAAATTGCCAAGCTCTTAATTTCAGATTATTTCCTTGGCTTAGCTATTTAAAGGTCCTGGAGTCAAAGTCAATAGCATCAGGGTGGCTAGGTGGCACAGGGGATAGAGTGCCATCCCTGTAGTCAGGAATACCTGAGTTCAAATCTGACCTCAGACACTTAATAATTACCTAGCTAAGTGGCCTTGGGAAAGTCACTTAACCCCATTACCTTGCAAAAACTAAAAAAAAAAAAAATCAATAGCATTATTTCTTCAAACTCAAAGAAAAATAAGTGTTTGTAAATTTGTACATTTCCATATCAAGATCTCATCATCTTTGACTGCATTCTGTGACTTCATCAACTGAGTTAGGAATATCAAATTCCCCCTCCCTTACAGTTAACATGCCTTAGAGATCTAGTAACTTGTCCAATGCATCCCAAATTATAGAGTTACAGACACTTCTAAAGCATGTATGATACTTTATGAAAGTACAAATAAATTGAGCAAAATTGATCAGGTACAAAATTGTATTTGCTGAGAACATAATACAATTGTTAAAACTACAGTGTTCAATTTGTATAAGGTAGGAATATCTCCCCAAAGTACTCTACACATAGTTCTACTTCGTACCTCTCTTACTATATCTCTTTTTAAAAATTTTCAATGATGAACATTTTTACATTATATTTAATAGATTACACCATTATATGAAAAACCCCTTGTAACAAAGTAAAATGATTAACCAACATTACCAATACAATGGCCTTATCTGAAAGCACATGCATCATTCCACATATATTGTACCTCTACTTTTCTACTTTTCTTTTTTTTAGTTAACAAAAATATTCTGCTCCTCTCATTCCCCATTTGAAAAAAGAAACAAATTCCTAGTAACAAATATTCATAGCCAAGTAAAACAAAGTCTCTCATTGTTGTATATAAAATATATGGATAATTCTACATTATTCTATCACCTCTGTCAGGAAATTGTTTCATCATCAGTGCTGTGAAATTATGGATAGTCATTGCATGAATCATAGTGCTTAAGAGATTTCAAGGTTGTTTGCCTACAGCATTTGTATAATAAAAATTGTTCTTCTGATTCTAATTATTCAGTTTTGGAGGAGAGTTGTTGCTTTTAGGTAATTTTTTCAATAATAAAATAACTTTAAAAATATACATCCAAAACTTTTTCTTATTTCTCTGATCTTTTTTTGAACTAGACCAACAGTGGCATGCAAAGTTTAGTAACTGTGTATAATTCCCAATTCTTTTCTAGGTCTTAACTTGGAAAAAAGGTGAAGAGTCAAACTGATAGCTAGCTTCATCTCTGGGACAGAGAGATTAATCTTTTTTTCTGTTTAGGCCCAGAGGGGAAAACTAGAAACAAATGTATTTGTAACAAAGGAATACATTCATGTTTGGTATGGAAAAACTTCCTAAAAATTGTTCATATGTAGAATGGGCTGCCTTGAAAAGTCACAAGTGTTTTTATTAGATGCCAGCAATTAAAACCTAGATTGATCTCACTAGAGGTTCCTTTTTCAGACTGGGGTTGAACTGTATGGTTACTGGAAGCTTCTCCATCTCTGAAATTCTGTGCTCCTTAAATCAATGACTTTTTATTTATCAATAGTAGAAACTACTAATCAAAATAATACAGAGAGTTTGCTTTTGTCCAAGGCATTGTTATATGTGCTAGAAAGAATAAGCAGGTGCAGAAGAATTTATTTTAAAAGTATGTTACAGCTCTGAAAAATATGATTGTTTATTTAAACATGTAAAATGCATTGTAAAAATACATTACATGTAAAATGTGTTATAAAATATATTCATGTAATGCTTTAAGATTTATAAAACCCTTTATAATGAATGTCCCTGTGAGTTAATTGGCAGAAGTATTATCTTCCCTGTTTTACAGATATGCAAACTGAGGCATAAAGAGGTTATATGCCTTATATGGCCCAGCTAATCCTCCCTTTTCATCTTCTTTTTCTAACATTTCTTCCTTCTTCTCCTTCTCACCCTCCCCTTTCTTGTTTGATCACTCCTCAGTTCCCTTGACTTGCTTTGATAATGTACACAAATTAAGGGGACATGTTACTAAATTCCCTATTTTTGAAGAGTTTACAACTAACTCACCTTCTAGTGACCAAGGTGTGGTCTTGGATTTATTTTTCATTTTGTCTTCTTCCTCAGCCATTCTTCCAATAATTAAATCTCTGCTTAATATTGTAAAGTCTATCTCCATTTCCCTATTTCCATTCATTTATTCACATGTAGGTCCTCATAAACTTTTGCTGGGATTATGAGACTAATTTCTTAATTGCTCTCCCTTCCTCAAACCCCTCTTTATTCCACTCTATTCTTTGCAAAAGCACCAGAGTATTTTTCCTAAAGTACAATTCTAACAGATTTGTTTACCTATTCAATAAACTCCAGTGGCTCCATATCATTTCTTGGATCAAAAATAAACTCCTCACAACATGACTCTAAACTACTTTTCCAATATTTTTATACATTCTTCCCTTTAATACACACTATGGTTCAGCCCAAAATAGTTTTTTTAAACTGTCCTATATGTTCATGACACTCCATCTTGAAAATCTTTACCTTTACACTAGCCGTTCCCAATGTGTAGAATGCATTCTTTCCTCACTTCCAAAACTTAGAAACACTAATTTTCACAAAGTTTTAGCTCCCACATGAGGTTTTACATTTGCTGAATTCATTTTCCTAAAAAATTCTCTTATAGCTATTTTGTTTATAACAACTAAATATGATGTCTTTTCTATTAAAATGCAAGTTCCTTGAGGGCAGGAGTTATTTCACTTTTTCCTTTATATCCTTAGTGCTTAGTGCAAAGTAAGTATTTCATAAATGTTTGTTTACTGATTGATACAGAACAGAATGTCTTGATTTTCCTTTCTGAATTTTGAGGGACATAATTATCATTAAGACACATAAAAATTATTAGCACCATGTTTTTGGCAGAGAACAAGCTCTAGCAGATGCCTGGATCACTAAGCCCCCAACCCCCATGACTATTATATCATGTCCCTGTGCCAGGATCCTCTTTTCTCCTCCAAAAGATATGCATCATACTTTGAAGATACTATCATTTCTATACAATTACTTTGATCTTCTCCCAAATGATGTCTAACTAACTTTCTTAGATTTCCTCAAATGAGATTATATATATATGTGTGTGTGTGTGTGTGTGTGTGTGTATAAATCTTTTTTACAAATTCTTTTTACATAATTCTATCAATATTCAGCTAGATTCATAATTTCAGTGTCACTAAATACTTTTAGCAAGTGATCAAACTTAACCCATCTATTATACAGTAGTCTTCTCTACCTGAATTTTCATCTGGAATTTGATCTAAACTTGGCATCTGTTATTTTTCCATAAAGGATAACTTAAGTCATGTACTTCCTCTTGTAGTCCCCAGCAAAGAATATCATCCTATTCCACAAACACTCTAGGTGTACATTTAATCTACCTACCTCACCTAACTGTGCCATAGTAACTCATTGGAAGCCAATTTATAAAACAAAAGGTGACCTGGTTAACACATAATGATTCACCTATCTATTATCATATGATCAAGGCAACAATGACTAAATTATTCACATGTCACAAGCCCAATTCTCAACAGTAAAGATCTGATGATAGGAAGTGAGCCAACCTATTTGGAAGATTGGGAACAGGTTGTAGAAAGCTTTGAATGCCAGAATCACTATCTTGGATTTTAGTCATTAGGCAAAGAGGACACGAAATTTATTTGAATGAAGAATTAATAAAAATAAATCACACTTGTTTGGGTGGACAGTGTAAAGAATGAATTGAAATGAGGAGAAAATGAAGTCAGGGAGAACATCTGGATGAGCACTGAATGGAATTGGGAAGTATTATCTTCTCAATGGGTAATAAAAAGGAATGAAGAGACAGCAGCATAACAAAGGGAAGATAGACAAGACGAAATTACACTATGAGGATAAAGGAGGCATAAAGTCATTGTCAAACAGTCATTATTGATCTTTAAAGAAATAATTATAACAGATTTGAGACATTAGATTTAAGATATAAGTAGTAAGAGAGTTCACTGACAAATAGTCTATAGATTCTATTCTCTTCCCATTTTTGAAAGTCAAGATAACATTTGCCCTTCTCTAGTCATCCTCCCATGAGATCATAGACCTTGATCTTTCAAATATCATTAACTATGGCTCTGCAAGCATATTTGTTAGATATTTCAGTACCGAAGGATGTGGTTCATCTGGGCAGGGTGCTTAAATTCATTAAGGGCATCTAGATTTAATATCATCTTTGTGGAAAGTGGAATATCAACTATGCATTTTTTTCCATTTATTTCCAGTGTATAGGTCAGACTAGCACGGGAACAAGAAAGTAGGCAAAGGATTATTAGAGAAAATCTCACATTTGGGATTTAAAAAAAAACAAACAGAAGGGAGTTGATATTACTATAAATCATGTGGAACAAAGAGACATTGTGAATCTAATGACTTATTGGTTTAATGTATTTAACCATAGTAATATAATAGACAAAAAAGAAATGGCATTGAAAAAAAATCAAAGAAAATGTAGTGCAAGGGAAGCAATAAGGGTAAACAAAAATATCACTAAGAAACAGTGTAAGTTTTCAGCTGAAGCTGGACTACATGAAATTTTAGTGGGTCAAATAGCCAGATGTCTATAACATTTTAGGTATAATCAATACTTCAGGAACAAATATTGAGAAAGTAAATAGGTTAAGTTTGAAGATTAAAACAGAAAGCCTTATAAAAGTCCAAAGGACCAATGGAAGTGAATGAGAGAAGCACTTGGTTGGAAGACTACAGAACTGAGGCAATTTAGGAAAATCAAATATTCACAAGGGGGTGGGGGGGTTAGTAATGGAGAGGTGGTAAAGGTCTAGATAAAATCAAATGGGACAAGTAATTAGTGGTCTGTCACAGTGAAGAAAAACAGTACATTTAGGAACTAAGATTTAGAAGACTTTGATTCCTTTCCTAAAACTACTTACCAAACATGTGAGCCTTGACATTAAACAAGAAACTCACAGGATGACAAATACAGACATGAAAAGCATTCCAAGTCATTTAGTCCAAACCCACTCATTTTACTTGGAGGAAACTAAGGCCCAGAAAGGTCAAGTTCTTGGCCTCAGGTGTCACAGGTAGTTAAGATTCAGAACCAAGATTTAAATCCGATTCCATCTAACATGCTCAAGACTACACTACTCAGACTCTAACTTAAATTTTCTGTGCCTCATTTGTAAGGTAAATGAAACCTATGAACTGAATTATTTTTATTGTCCCATATTCAGCTAACATTCTGTTATAGATAGTACTTTGTGAACCTGTCACAGAGACATGATTAAAAATAATGAGAACTTTCCTGACCCACACATTTGCTTGTATGCTGGCTGTGCCAAATGCACAGGTGGTTTGCTTTAATGATAATTTTATTTCTTAATGGAGAAAATGAAGAATATTACCTTTTTCTAGACATGATTTTATCAACCAGGAGAAATGGGTTATTGAAGTAGGGATTGGGAACTTTGGTGGGAAATGGCATGTAGGGAAAAGGGAAGTAACCATTCCACATTATCATTTTTGATGGAGGAGTGAGAAACCAATCATAGCTTGACATGTACACTAGATTTTAAGAGAACAGATTTCAAAAGAATCAAACATAAAGATAAGTAAGATCCTATGGTTTAAGCTCCTATGGATGAAGTCTGCATAAGAGGGATGAAAATCTCAAAAGTGAAATTTGGAAATGAAAACAAATCATTCTCCTGAAGAAGAAAGGGGTTAATGGTCTAAGATTATAGAAGTAAAACTTAAAGAGGTCTCAGAATTCATCTGTGATGAAATCAATTTACAATCTACAGATGAAATCTGAAATCATTTCTAAAACTTCAACCTACTATCATAGGATGACAAATCTAGACATGAAAAATATTCAAAGTCCAAACCCACTTATTTTACTTGGAGGAAAATAAGGTCCAGAAATGTCACATTCTTGACATCATGTGTAAAGAATTTACAGATAAGAACTCTGAAATTCAAATGGGTTGTGACTTACCTAAGAACAAATAACAATGACACAGAAAAGGGAAGATATGGAGGAAAGGAATGTTTATATAATGCCAGATAGTTTTCTAGATTCCCTTACAAATATCTCAATTATTCCTTACAACATGAGGAGCAGATATTATTATCCCCATTTTACAGTTGAGGAAAATTATGCTAATAATGCTTAAGTGACTGTCCAAGATCGCATAACTATTAAATGTCTGAGGAAAAGGATCAGAATACTACCCATTGGACCACCTAGTTGTCTCTAATAAACCATAAATAACATATTTAGCAAATTTACAGATGTTAGAATTGAGTGTATGATAGCTAAAACACTTAAGCATCTGAATTCCAAAGTATCTTTAGAGGTTAGACTGCTAGACTGAATCTAGCAAGATTATATTTCTCCTAATAGAGGGTTTGCTATCTGTATAAATGGAATAAGTACTCAGATTCATGAAAATATAGGTTCATAAAATATTAAATCTGACAATATTTGATAGATGTATATACACATACAGACGCTTGTACATATATGCAATTATATACAAAATTCATATTTTGAAACAGCATCTATTTATCTACCTGCATATACAAATATATTTATCTCTGTATTCACATGTCTACATGATTAGACACATTATTTACAAAGCACACTGAAAATAAACTTTAAAAAGTTAACTGTCAATTTACAAATGTATTTTTAGAAAGAGTAATTTGTGCTCTTTGTTTCAGTATCTTATATTTACTTTAGTCACTGGTTTAGCAACATTTAATATGTTGAAATTAAGATATCTAAAATGTATCTAAGATCTATCTTACTCTATAATGTTAAAAATTTTCCATTCTTCAGATATCATATTATAATAAATACTCCAAGGTTTAGCAAAAACAATAAAGAACATTTTAGAGATAAAAGGAATCTAACAGTTTGATTTTAAAAAATCATTTTGCATGTTTTCTTTCAGACTTTACAAGAAAAATGATAAAAAATAAATAAAATGATACAAATAATATTTTAAGTAATGTTATATGTTTGAAAATAGCTTAACTCTTGTGAAAATTTTTCAAAAAGCAAGCTCATACCATAAGTATATCTGGGCTAAGAAGATGATAAAATGGGAAAGCCTGAAGTGAGGATCTTATAAAAGTGGCTTTTCTGTTGCAAATAATGAAGGTGAAAGTTTGGGTGAACTTAGCCTAGGTTGCCTTGATAGTAATGAAAAAACTGATCTATAGGAAAATAATCAAGGATTAAGTCCATAAGATTCTACATTTCCCTGATCTCCTAGACTATTAGTATATCAAAAGGGAAAATAGGAAAGATTAATATAAACTTTGCTTGTTAAATATATGTTAACTTTGGGATCTTAAATTTGTTTTCTGTTTATCCCATGTTAACTCTGTGATCTTAACTTTGCTTTCTATTTATCCCAAAACAATCACTTAAAATAGGGAACTTTTAATCAACAATATAGCTTCGGGAAAAAAAAAAGTCTGTTCTTCAGTAGACTAAAAGCTCAGTATGGATCAGCAATTTAATAAAAAGAAAAAAATTCGAAAGACTGGTGAAATTATTGGAAATATTTAACATAGTACATATACATAGTATACAGAACAGTATAAGTGACATAGTGCACAGAATGAGTGAGGTAATAATCATATTTTACTCTGAACTATTGTCAGATCATCTTTGAAGGATGGTTCTGAGCTCTGGGTTTCACAATTTATAAAAACTAGAGAGCATTTGGAAAAAGAAAACCAAGTCCCAAGAACAAAGGAGAATTGGTTGTAGCAACTGGATATAAAATTTAACCTGAAGAAAAGATGAGGGAGATGCAATAGTGATCTTCCCGTATTTGGAGGGATATATTGGGGACGATGAGGTTTGTTATGTTTGACTACAGAGAAGCAGATTTAATTTTTATATCAGGAAATATTTCTTAATTACTGGGGCAATAAAAAATGGAATGGGGTGCCTAGGGAAGTAGTGGGCTAACCCTCATAATCACTTGTGGGAATAATGTTGAATAGATTTTTGTTCAGGTTCAGAATGAACTGGAAAGACTCTAACACTCATTCAGATGCTGAAGGCTAGAGGTCAGAGCAAACACCCTTCCCCAAAATATCCATTGAAACTGGGTTCACAGTAAACCAATTCTATTTCTCACTAACTGTATTCCTTAAGAATGGACTACACCATGCCCCTCCCCCAGGTAGGTACATTCCCCTCCTCTCTCCTTTCATCCTAGTTTTTAAATTTTCTTCCATGTATTATTTTCTTCCACGAGATTATAAGGGGCAAGGGACTATCTTTTATCCTTATCCATATCCCAATATATAGTTCTAGATATTTGGCACATAATAGGCACTTAATAAAAGTTTATATACTGAATTTTTAAAAATTTTATTTATTTAAGGCAACGGGGTTAAGTGACTTGCCCAAGGTCACACAACTAGGCGATTTATTAAGTATCTGAGGCTGGATTTGAATTTAGGTCCTCTTGACTCTAGGGCTGGTGCTCTATCTACTGTGCCATCTAGCTGCCCCATGACTGGACTATATTTCTCTAAGTTTACCATATTTGAAATTAAAATTGACAAAATTTTAAAATATTACTTTATCAATTCATTTTAAAATAGCAATAATATACCCTTCATGTGGTAACATATTTTATGAAAAAATATATTTTCTAAAAAAAATAAAACTGAGAAGAGTGTTTTACAAGGTTTTGCAAATATCTTTCATATCTAGCTTAAGACTTTCATATATGGTTTAACAGAATACAGTTGGAATCTAATATCTGCTTCTTCATTTAGCCAGTTTTGAAATGTAGTTTTATTTGAAGCATTTTAAGAAATTCAAGCTTCATGCAGATACATAGTTGCAAATGAGAGAGATATATGAATAGGCAAATGAAACCTTAGTATTATGTTAAAAATGCTTTTTTTTTTTTTTACCTTTCAGATCCCTTGAAAAAGTCTTAGAAAACTCTGGGGGTCCTTGGACCACACTTCAAGAACTACTTATCTTGAGGCACCTTTTAAACCCCTGGTATAAATTCAAGTTTATTATCTTAGGCATTGCTATATAAAGGAAAGAACATTTATTTGCGTCATAGTATCTGGTTTCAAATCTTGATAAGAATGGTTACTACCTAGAAAATGCACTTAACCTCCTTAGGTTTCAATTTCCTAATTTGTAAAATGAGGGGATTGTACCAGGTGGCCTATAAGGTTGCTTTCAGTTTTATGTCACTGATTTATGATCTATAATCTATGACTCTTTCCTTCAGGACTAAGGCTTTTACAGTTGTACTCACTGGAGTACATGAATTCAATCAGCTCCTGCCACTGTTAATAGCTTTGGCCATAGTTTGATTAATATATCATGAAACCTAAATACTCCTTTTACAAAAATCATAGGATCAAAGATTTAGAGTTAGAATGAACTTTAGTGATAGAGTCCAACTTCTTCATTTTACAATTTAGGAAAGTAAAGCTAATAGAGAAACAGAGCAAATAGTCAAAATTCAAACCCAGGTCCCCTTTTCTCAAATCTAACATTCTTTCCTCTGTATCACAGAATTTTTCTCTTGGGATCACTGATCTCTCCAGAAAGTCCATGCTTTGGGGGTAACATGTTTTTAATGGGATGCTTACCCTAATACCCAGCTTTATGTGAGTCTCAGGAAAAGTGGATGTATACAGTACATATATCACACATATTTATATACATATGTATATATATATACATTCAACTATACAACTATTTATAAGGTTTACATGGATGATAGAGAAGCCTATATTTCATATATAGTGTATTCCAGAATACACGGATGTCTATATACACACACACACATATACACAGAGGGAGGATGAGTGAAAGAGAGCAATTAAGAAAAGGGCCTTCCTATCATCTGAGTGTCTTGCCCCATGATATTTCCTGGTATTAAGGATATACTTTTTTATGCTGCTACCATGACAACCTATTACCGTTGGGAAAAAAATAAAAACAAAAAAACCTGGCTTATACTCTTTCTTTATTTTTAGTAAGAAAATTAAATTCTACAACTCTAATACCTCAACACCTCATGCCTTCTAGTATTAGGTTCCTATAGTCTGAATTCCTTTTCTGACTAATCTAGCTTATTTTTGTTTGAAGCAGGAGTCAAACTCCTTTTGGACAATGTTAAATTTAACCAGCACACAAGAAATTCTTAAATAGATGGAGTATCATAATTTTTTTTGGCAAACTAGAAGGTAGAAGCATTTGGGCAAAAGCCCAATTGCCCCCTCACTGGGTGAATTCCAGCTATCAGTAAATTAATCTTCAGAAGTTTATGAAGAACATTTAAAGTTAGGTTTACTTCCATACTCTATTAAATGCTGCAGATTCAGGATATTTAAATAGTGAAATTATCTTCTCAGCTGCCTGAAGCAGAATTGTATTAACTTCCTAAGATATGGCCACTTCCAAAGCTTCATTCCAATCTCATTGATATCACACTGAAAATAGATCAGCTACACTATCAAACTAGTTGAATGTCAATTTATTCAAAATGTTAAAAACTAAAAAAAACCCAAAAAATATATCATTTAATTACTATAATAATAGAATTTACATTGAACTTTAAGTCTGAAAAATAACAGATAAATATTATTTCATTTTATCTTCACAATAACCATGGGAAACAGGTGGTATCCCTATTTCAGAGATAAGGAAACGGAGGCAGAGAGTAGTCAAGTAACTTGCCCAGAATTATATGTGAAATATGTGAGGCCATATTTGAACTCAGATCTTCCTGACTTTTTTGTCAAGTGCACCATTCACTGTACTAACTAATTGCCTTTGCAGAGAAACTTGGGGATGAAATAACCTTTTAAGAACACTTTTAAACAGACACCTGCCTTTCAACTTAATTTTGTTGTGTCAAGTCAAGGACTTAAGACTTTGTTATAATTAGTATTGTAACTTTCTCACCAATACTGATTGCAAAGGGCTTATAATGGACAGTTTCAATTTGCTGGACTCAGTATCAGAGGTAGTGTGAGCAAAGAGAGAAAGAGATGGCAAATAGAGTTAAGTGACTTGTTCATGGCCACAAAACCTGTAAACTGTCAGGGGCAAGATTGGCCCCAAGATCTGCAATATATCTATTATGTCAAATTGTCACTGTTATATCAAGCTCTTTTTTTCTGATTTTTTCAAAGTTTCTCCACTCTCTTTATATCCTTCTATACAATGTCTTTTTTATAAGATCAAGTCATCTCATCCTAGACTGTCCTAAGGAAATGAAAAGCCTTTAGACATGAGCTTCCTCCCTTTCTATATTCATCAAACTCAAAGGAAAAGTGAAGATGCACAATATATTTACATCTGTGTAACAATGAACCATATAATTTATTTAAGTAGAATTTCATATTGATACTGTCAACCCATTGGCAATGTGCAGAGGATATGTGTTTTATTTATACACCTGTGTTTATATACATACACATATTTAAATATGTTTATATATAGATGTGATTTGTACTTATATGTATATATTTAACATATTTTATTTATTATGCATATGTAATCTCTAAGCATACTGCAAAAGAGTTATGATCTAATCAATCCCCCAATGCAAATCCCAACTATCTACACCCACAATTCCATGGACTAAAATGCTGCATACAAGGGGGCTGGCACAGGAGAGATGGGAGATTTTCAAGACTGTAATAATCTTAAAGACACTAAGGAAAACAATTCCGATGAGGAGAACAAATGAAATTTGTCTAAAGAGAGAAATGTACATTCACAGGCACCTCTTCATACAAGAGATTTAAAGAAAATAGATGGAAAGAAGAAGGAAAGATCAAAGGGCAGAGAAAAATGAATATGGAAAGTTCTACAAAAAGTGAATTCTATATATTTATTATATATTTATATTATATATTCTATATATTTATTAAGTATTATAACTAATTAATTTAATAAGACATTAATATTTTTCATATCTGTAAACTTAATTTCAGGACATTAAATGGTTTTAGGCTAATGAATTAATAAAATCATTTTAAAAATAGGACATAGCTTGGGAATTTCAAAAGGTTTTGTTTTCATTGTTATTGCTATTTCTATTACAGAGGACGTTCCACTTGGCAAAAATAACAAAGAAATTGTTGTTTTTATTGTTGTTGATATAAGAAGGAAAGGGGAAAATCAGGAAAAAGAATTAGACATTTGACTAGGATATATGCAGCAAAGAAAACTGAAAACAGGGATGAGGCAGAACTGCTAAATAGTTGTATTGTTTGTTTTTCTCTACCAACAATGAAAACAACAGGATGTTGATATCCAAGATGATGTTGATGATTACAATGATGACAATTATATAATGTTTTAGTATCTACAAAGCACTTTACATATTTTCAAATATCTTATTTGATCCTTACAGCAACCTTTCAAAGTGAGCTGTTTTTCTTTATTTTATGGATGAGAAGACTAAAGCCAAGAGAAGTCAAGTGAGCTATCCAAAGTCCCACAGATAGTAAATATCTGAGGAAGAATTTGACTAAGGTCTTCCTGAATTTAAGTCCAACATTTTATCTAATGTGCCACTTAGCTGCCATTGATAAGGCAAAAGTAAGAGAGTATATTAGCTTCCCTTAATAAATTTAAATCACTTAGCCAAGAAGAATCACACCCACAGGTACTGAAAACCCCTCACCCCTGGATACCATAAGAATTGATAGATATGATTCTGTCAGTGATATTTGAGAGACCATGGAAGAGAAAGATTGGAGAAGGGTAAATATTGCTCTGATTTTCAAAAAAAATGAGAGATAACAGAATCTGAAAATTATAGACCAGTGAGTTTGGGTTTGATACCTGAGAAAATTCTAGAAAGGATCTTTAAAGGAATATTTGGTGACCATATGGAAAGAGAAGTGGTGATTACAAAGAACCAGCAAGGGCTTATCAGGAACAAGTCATGCTTGGCTAACGTCATTATTCATTTTTTGGTCAAAATTAACTAGATTTGTAGATAAGGATAATTCTCTGACTATAGTTTACCTAAATATTTAGCAAAGTTTTTGATAAAATATTTCATACTTTTTATGGAGAGTATGACTTAGACAGGAATTCATTTTGATACATCATTGTTGTAGTTTATTCTTTTTTTTTTTAGGGTTTTTTTTGGCAAACAATGGGGCTAAGTGACTTGCCCAAGGCCACACAGCTAAGTCATTATTAAGTGCCTGAATCTAGATATGAACTCAGGTCCTTCTGATTCAAGGGCCAGTGCTCTATCCACTGTGCCACCTGGCTGGCACATTGTCCTTCATCTTTTTTTTGTTGTTTTGTTTTTTTTTCAAGGCAAATGGGGTTAAGTGGCTTGCCCAAGGCCACACAGCTAGGTAATTATTAAGTGCCTGAGACCAGATTTGAACCTAAGTACTCCTGACTCCAGGGCGGGTGCTTTATCCACTGCTCCACCTAGCTGCCCCCTTGTCCTTCATTCTTGAAGAAGACCATGACACAACAAAGGTGATGCCATGGCAAGCAAATGAATTAGATTTGAGTGAGTGGACAACCTCACTTTATCCTCCAGAACTATCTGAGTCTAATGGGCAAATATGAATTAGGACAACTGGAGGTGACCCTGAATCCAAAACAATCAGGGTTATGTGACTTTCCCAATATCCCACAGCTAGTGTCAAGTGTCTGAGAGGCCAAATTTGAAATCAGGTCCTAATGGATTCCAGGGCCAGTGCTCTATTCACTTAGCAGACTGATGCATTAAAAACTGATTGGTTAACTGGATTAAAAGTGTAGTAATTGTTGAGGCATCTAAGGGATTCAATGGGTAGAGCTTGGGAAGGGAGTCATGAAAACATAAGTTGAAATCAAGTCTCAGACACTTAACTGGGCAAGTAAGTCACTTAACTTCTTGTTTGCTTCAATTTCTTCAACTGTGAAATGAAAATAATAAAAGTACCTACCACCCAGGGTTGTGAGGATCAAACAAGAATATTTGCACAAGTTTTCACAAATAATGAATGTATGTAAAATAGTTTATTACTATTATTTCAATATTAATAATTCAGGGGTCCCCTGGGGAAAACCCTGGAGATTTGTAGTTGACCCACTAAATGTTTATAACACTCAGCACAGTAACTCATATATATATTAGGTGGTTAATAAATACTGCCTCCTTTCCTCCCTCCGTTACTTACTTACTTACTTTCCTCCTTTATTCCTTTCATCTTTACTTTTTTCTTCCTTCCTTCCTTCCTTCCCTCCTTCCTTCCTTCCTTCCTTCCTTCCTTTTGGTGTTCTCCTTTGTGGGTTCTGTGGACCACTTCTTAGCTATGTCACAGTAGGGATTCTTTTCATGTACGAGTCACACTAAATGGGTACTGAGGTTTTCTTCAGCTCTCAAATCCTATGATTATGAATCTTCTTTAGGATGCTCTGAAATGATCCCGAGTTGATACAATCGGAAATAATTCTATCAACATGCAAAAAAAAAGGCCTTATAGTCTATGGTGAATCTATAAATATATGGGATACTTCAATACACTCGTCAAAGATTCCCCTGATAAATAAATAGATTATTGTCACAGTCAGGAGTTATAAATATTCTCTTGATTGCCATTTTTATATTAATAAAACATAAGATATTTCCCATTCTTTTGGTATCTTTCTATCCTTCAGATATTTTGAAAAAGATTTCCTCAAAGCTTTCATTTGAGAGCTACTTTTTGAGCAGTTTCAGTTTAAACTATAAACTCATTTGGGAAAACTTACAGGGAAAGATGGTGGAATATTATAAACAACATTGCCTCAAAAACAAGATGAAGCAATGGAAGGTTTAAAACTAATTTAAAGGAAGTTTGGCAAATGATTCAACCAAGCTTAGGCAATTATTTTATTCTGAGTATAAAATTAAAAGGACAAAAGAAAATAAAATGAAAACAACAATATAAAAGCTCCATCTAGGTTTTTTAAGGAGTCTTTTTTTACCATCAAGTACAATGAAATTCTACATTTGGATTATAGTCTATCAGTATGGAATATTCTTCTGAGGAAATGGAAATTTACATGTGCACATAAAATATGATTGGGAGCAGGAAGGAAATAAGCACCATTATAGGCAAGTAGATGGCACAGTGAATAGAGCATGGAACCTAGAGTCTGAGAAAACTGAATTCTAATCTAGTCTCAGATACTATCTGTGTAACCCTGAGTAAATCACTAAGCTGTGGTTGCCTTAGTTTCCTCTTCTGCAACATGATCTGGAGAAGGAAATGGCAAACCATTCCAACCTCTTTGAAGTCACAGAAGCAGCAATGACTGAATATCAACTAAAAAACAAAAGTTTCTATGAAGTTCTAACCATTATGCTAAATGCTTTACAAATTTTATCTCATTTAATAGTCACAAAAAACCTGCAATTTAAGTCCCATTATTATCCCCAATTTATATTTTGAAGAAATTTGAGGCAAAAAACATTAAGTAACCTTTCCAGAAAGAGAGCTTCAGAGAAATATCTATTTGTCCAGTGTTTGACAATGTGTAACAAGAAATTCTAGAATATTGGAGATCCAGAATGAGAATTTTGTGGCTTTGTTTCTGTGATATCAAAGTGTGTCAACATAGACAATGCATGTTACATGGACAATATACTACCTCTTTCTATCTATGCTCTAAGAACATAGAAATGATCATCACTTTGATACTTCACAGGTCTATGATATAACTGATATAAGTATATTCTATGAGTCAGAATGGCAGAGAGTCAGTCTCAGGGTTAGGATGAACTGATTTCAAATTCTACATTTGACATAAACTGACAACTATTTTATTCTCCCACTGCCCCAAACAACTATTTAAAACTGTAATTTGTGAGCAAATATTAGAAGCTAGGTGGTGCAGTACACAGACTGTCCAAGATGGAATCAGGAAAACTAATCTTTCTGAGTTCAAATGTGGCCTCACACACTTACTAGTTGTTTGATGGAAGTCACTTAATCACCTGTTTCTTCAACTGTAAAATGAATTGGAGAAGGAAATGGTAAACTACTATAGTATCTTTGCCAAGAAAATCCCAAATAAGGTCCTACAGCATTGGACACTACTGAAGATGACTGAAAAACAATAAATCCCTATTCCTGTCACTAATGAATTCATTCTTTTCTATTAAAGCAGACAGAATCCTATACAGTTTCCTAGATACCTTGTGTAAATTTCTAGTGCCAAAAAGTACATTTCCTAAAGCCTTAAGTCCTGGTCACAAACCCTCTAAATTTAGATAAAGATATCTTTTGTTTCTAAAATATATGTCTGTTACTCCACTCAGACAGTGAAGCTTTTTATAGTTTTGAGAAATGTTAGAGTTTCCTGGTTTAGTTTTTGAAAACCAATGTCACCTCCATGCTAGATTCACAAATCAAAGTAAGACATTAGTGGAGGAGAAATCATAATTAGGAAGTAGAAATAATTTACTGGCACTATCAGTATCTTAATTTTTTGGAATTGGTTAGAGAATCATATTATAATCAAAATAAATGAACTTACTTCTAGAGAGATTCTCAAGGGCTTTCCCCAGCTTCTTGCTCTCTTGAAGGATGTGATTTAATTCATCAAAGTCATGGCTTTCTGGTTTGATCCGCCAGTTCCACTTAGGATGCTCCACTGACCTTGGCACTAAGTATTTTTAAAAAATTTATATTTAATTGATCATTCTACAAGCATGCTATATAATGATACAATAAATTCATCATCATAAAATAAAGTAGCTGATCTGGTACTCAAAAAATGCTGCTCGCTGAGATGATGAGATTGAATAATAGAGGGGGAAGTCACAAAATCAATTCATTTATAATAAAGCTATGTAACTGAACAAATAAAGAGGAATTTGTGTCTAAAAGAACTCAAGTTTTGATCAAAATCAATCTCTGGATTTAAATTACATCAAAGGGTAAGTTTTTCTTTTCTTATATACTGTGTTACTGATTATTAAGCAATTTCAAATTTCATTTAAGCTAATGAGAAATTTTACTTATGTTTATCTGTAATTTGTCAGGTGGGATCCACAATGGAGACTGAAAATAAGGATTAAAACTTTGTGAGTACATTTACAGGTGGTATGGTCTGTGCCTCTGAGAATAGATTCTCATTCTACTGCCACTGTAACCAATACTAGCTTACCACAGATATCAGTAGTGCCAAATCTAAGACAGGATAACTTAGACTTTGCCCTGAGGAAATGAAATTCAGAATTCTCTCAAAAGAAAGAAATAACTATGTTCAGCAGTTTATTGGGTTTTTTAAAAAATCCCTTCAGCCTCACCACAGATGAACTCATTTCCAAATACACTTAGCCTTCTCCCTTTCTAAACAGCAGCCAACGGTTTTCCAGGGTTATTGTTTGTCCCTTTCCCCAGCCAGTCAGAGAACACTGAAAACATGGGTGTCATGTGTTAGAGTCATGATCTCTTCCTGTTGTCTTTCCTCCTCTCCCAATTCAAGTGAATTTGCCTTTCCCACGATGAATTTTTTTAGTGTCTAATTTTGATACAAGAATCATGTTATACCTATAAATATTATTAAACTGGCAAAAGAATAGGAAGATAGACCTTTTGGTCTGACAATCACAGAAGAAATAATACTTCTCTCATTACATTGCTTAATTTTTCCTTAGTTTTCCATGGGGAGTAGTCTCTTAAAGTATCTAATTTTCTTTCCTAAGTTTGTCCACAGAAGATAGGTGATTTGCCAGGTGTCTTCAAAATCTATTTTGAAAGACAAGCTTGTTAGCATTGGCTAACATTAGTTAAATTAGCATGCTTCCTGAAAGCAGTTGTCTTTTTCTTTAGTATCTTTCTCCATCACTTATAAGGAAAAGGTCATGTTACTATTATATTTGGGTAGAAAGTAACAGAATAAAGTGAAAGAATATTCTAGAATATTAGAATATATGGGCATATGTATACATTGTGGATATAAAATATTGTTTGATTAATAAGAAATTTGTTTCACTTATTATATTTTTCAGCTTTCTGTTATTTATAATCAGGATATTTGTGAACCACATATAGTCAAAAATATTCTTCAAAGATGTTTTATAATGCTTTTTAAAACAGAAGTGATTCAACTCTTTAGTTCATCAGAGTATGATTATATTATGAAGAATTTGGTCAGGTCATCTGTGCCAAACTAATACTATCAATTGACCTAATCTTTTTTTTTTAAATACAGGGAGGATAATGGCCCCTAAGAGGCAATGGGAATTCTCAAATGAACAATTTTGCACAAAAAATGACAAGACACAAGGAGTACTATGGAACAAAATGGAAAGCTTCTTAAAAATGATTTTGAAAATGCTGGGCATGACATAATCTGACATAATCTTAACATCCTGTTCCTGATATCTTAAATCATACAAATTAAAAGGAAAATTAGTTTAAAAAAAGACAATGTTGCAACTTTTAATCACTGATATAAAAACAATGTCATCTGCAATCCTTAGATTTAGATCAGGTCTAAAAAGGCATTCTTTTCAAGTTTACAGAAAAGTTAATTAGTTCATACTTATTCTCTCAGAAATGGACCATCTTGGGTATTCTAGATGTCAGTTTTTGAATCCCCCCCCCACTTCCTTTGTAATATGTGAGAAAAAATTAAAGGCAATAAAATACAACATAGAAAATCTTCAGATATATTGATACTTTTTGAAAAGATGATCAAATAGCTCTAGAGGATAAGTAGTTAAATTTGCTTTTGTTTTAATTATTTTGTTTTGAAAAGGAACAAAGTGATAGGTTCAGAGAAAAAATATAAATCAATAAAATGTGTACTCAAACATGAATGAGGGAATGATGTAATTATTAGCAAAATGACTTCTACAGCATGTAAAAATATCTTGAAAACCAATTATGTTAAAAAAAACTGATTCATTTTATAGGACATTACTACCTACTTATTTTTTAAATAAACAAAATGTTTCCATAATAATTGCCTAACTAAATAAGTACTATGAAACATGTTTAGTTTAAAGAATATTTTAACCATCAGAGTTAATAAATAAAAATAATATTAATTTGAATAGTGCTTGACATATGCCAGACATTTTGCTGAGTTTTACAAATATCTCATTTTGTCCTCTCAACAACCAAGGGACGTTGATGCTATTACTATTCTCATTTTATCAGATGAAGAAACTGAGGCAAACAAAAGTTATATGACTTTTCCAGAGTCACATAGCTAGTAAGGTCAGATTTGAGCTAACGTTTGAATGACTCTGGGACAGGCACTTTATTTTCTGTACTGCCTAACTGTCCCTAAAAATAAATTGATACATTTGGATTCAGTATCAGATTTCTTTGAACAAAATGTGAATCATGATCAAGGGGCTTTAAGGATTTACAATCTCACTATCAGTCAACAGGAGAGTCAAAAAGAGTTAATGGGTCTAGTGTTCAGAACTACCATATTCTTCCCTGGTCACTCTTGTTTTAGAATATTGTACTTATTTTGTGTGTTGCATTTCAGGACAGACATTGACAAGGTAGAGAGCTTCCAAAGCAGGGTGAATGAATGACAAGGGCCTCAAGTCTAAGATGTGTAACGAAGAAACTGGGAATAACTTTGCATGGAAAAGAGAATATTTAGGATGGCATGACATCTATATTTGAAAAGCTGTCATACAGAAAGATTACATGCTTTCTATTTGGGCCCAGAGATTCAGGGAGTGGAAACTGAAAAGATGCAAACTTATGCTTGATGTGGACTTCATTATTTCATAGTTACTTCTCCTTCACTGGATCACTTGATAAATATTTTAATAATTTTTTTTTCAGAATTGGGTCAAATAGATGACCTTTGAGGTCCTTTCCCATGCTGAGATTTTATGACTCAACAAGTTAAGTAATTTGGCCAGGTTCATAAGGCAATACAACTTTTTTCCAGCATACAGCAACAACATACGCACCTTAATTATCTACCCAAACTTATAGACACACATAATCTACTTTGATTTCCACTAAAATAGATAATATAACCAATTTACCAATTACCCAGAATGTGGAAGCTATTTGAAAAATTTCTTAGTCCAAGCTCCAACTGATTGGTGAATTGTTTTTCACTATATGACCAAGAAAACATTTTAAATCAATCATAATTTTTATAAGCATTGTATATGATAATGCTTTCATTTAACAATTTACAATTTATAAAATGCTTTGAATAAGCATGAATATTCAAGATAAGCCACAAACATAAGTAATACGAGAATCATTATTTTTTTTTTTCCTCCAGATGAGGACTGTGAGGCTTAGAGAGGTTAGGAGTCTTGTTCAAGGTACATAACTGGCTAGTGCACATCCAAACCTTTTTCATGTCTTTTTTCATTTCAGGTGCTTTTTCTGTCTTCCAATTTTCCTATCATTTACTTGACACTCCAAATGAAGCAGAAAGAAAATTCACTAGCATTTGTGACCAGAAATTTAAAATGAAAAAATTTTGGATTTTATTATTTTTAGTTTGTTGTTGATGGTCTAAACTGATTGTAGATTTTAAGTAAAGATGTGTTAAATTTTCTTACATGATTTGGATTCCGGTGATGGTGGGGAAATATTAGACACAGCAAGATCACTCTTGGACTTCTTTGGTTTCTTTGCATTAACTTGCCAAGGTTTATCATAACTCCTGAAGTCTCTTCTAGTTCCTTTGTGTTCTGCTGAAAGAGAATACAAATAAAAGTGATCTTAAGTCTTCTTGATACTTGTTCATAAATAAATCCTAATAGGTTTAACACTGGAAAAGACAATGACTCACCTCAGCCTAGAAAATTTTGTTAAATATAATAGAAAAATTTCTTTTTTCCTTTTCCAACTTAAAAAACTATGGATTTGAATTTAATTATAATGATTCTCCTCAAAGCTGCAAAATTATTGTGAATTTTTTGCAAATATGGGGTACATTATCTTTAAATAACCTAGGAAAAATATTTAATCATGTTTATACTTATTCACATAATATTATAGACTGCCAAGAGCTAGAAGGTAGCTCAAAATTCTTTTATAATGACTCCTTAAGGAAAAATCCAGGTTTTTATCTAATCCCACCACTTTACAGATGGTGAAACTGCACCTATAGAAGATAAGTGACTTGTCCTGATTCCACAGTTAGTAAGAAATGAGCCCAGCACTCAAAACTAAGATCCTCTGCTTCCATGTTCTGTGCTCTTTCCGCCATACCAAAATGGTTTCCAATAGTGCAAATATAAATTCCCTCCCCAACAGTGATATATTTGGCTTCTGCTACAAAGTTTCTAAATATTAGAAATAAGTTTTCTTCTGACACATCACATTCTACTTTTAAATGACTACTTATTAAGAAATTCTTTGGGACGGCTAGGTAGCACAATGGATGGAGCATGCCCTGGAGTCAGGAGTATCTGAGTTCAGATCCAGCCTCAGACACATAGTAATTGCCTAGCTGTGTGGCCTTGGGCAAGCCACTTAATCCCATTGCCTTGCAAAAACTAAAAAAAAAATAAAAAAAATTTCTTCCTTCTATTGAACTCAAATCTGCTTTCTAGATTTGATTTGATGAATTTTACATCAAATCTCCAATATGAATTCCCTCCTTAATGTATTTTGAGCTTGACAACATACCTCTAGGTTAATATATCACCGGTATTAATGGGAAAAAATATTTTAAAATTTCATAGTCACAATGATTATAATGATAAATAGTATAACATTCTTATAAATTTGTATCTGAATATACTGTCTATGTGATCCCAAGTTGACTATATATTGATAAAATAACTACTTCCTATCTCTATGTCTATTCATATAGTGTTCAAGGGGATAAACTGTCTGAAAGGATAAAATAAACAAAATAAAACTTGGCAATGTATCCAAAGGTAAAAAATCCAGTTCCATTACAGAGACATAAAGTCTGATAATGTACCTAGTGGCTTAAGGAAAGCTGTGAGAACAACTCTTCAGTTTTCTTTTCAATTTCTGCTTGGTCGGGAAGGCAGCAATATCCTGAGAAATGTTATTAGTTATTTAGTACTAAGGCTGACTGATCTGGAAGAGAGAAATGAGGTGAAAGAGCACAGGGGGAAAAAACCTCAAATATAAAAGTAAAAATACTAGTTACTATTAAGTGGACAAAGAAGTTGGGTGCAGGGAGTTGAACTATATCCTTACTCTGTATGGTAACTTGTTGTTATTCAATTGCATTGATTCTTTGTGATTCCATTTGTGGTTTTCTTGGTAAAAATTGGTAAAGTATTTTGCCATTTCCTTCTCTAGCACTTTTTACATATGATGAAACTGAGGTAAGCAAAGTTAAATGACTTCTCCAGAGTCACATAACAGTATGTCTGAGGCCAGATTTGAATTCAGAAAGATAAATTTTCCTGTCTCCAAGCTAGGTGCTATCTACTATGGCACCTGTTGCTTCTGTACAATGACTACACTATGCCTAAAAGGGATGTTTTTTGCAAGGAGTTGAGAACTAAGGGAATGACAGGAAGATTAAATAAAGAAATGGTTAAGCTACTATTTGAATGGAATGTTCTAACAAGATTAAAGAAAAGTAGTATTCAAATTTCCAAAAAAAGACAAAAAAGTCATAGAGTCTGAAAACTATGGAACAAAAACTTGAAATCAATTTTAATTAATGAGAAAATTTTAAAAAGGATGGTTAAAAAGATAATTGGTAAAAATCTAGATATGGATACAGTGATTACAAAGAGCTAGTACCTTTCTTTTTCTTTTTCTTTTTTAGGTTTTTGCAAGGCAATGGGGTAAAGTGACCTGACCAAGGCCACACAGCTAAGTAATTATTGTGTCTGAGGTCAAATTTGAACACGGGTCCTGCTGACTCCAGGGTTGATGCTCTATTCACAATGCCACCTAACTGCCCCAAGCCAGTACCTTTCTAAACAAATAGAGACAGAATTCTTTATCAAAAATAGGTCATAAAACCTAATTTCATTTCCTTTTTTGACAGAACCAATAAACTAATAGAAGAGAACAAAACAATGGATATAATTAATCTACATTTTACCAAAGATTTTGATAATGTATCTCATTCTGTTCTTACGGGTTATAAACACCATGTACCAAAAGTTCACATCTCACTCACAACCCCAGATAGCCATTCAACAAGGTATTTGGCAAATGAACAGCAAAGATCTGAGAAAATAGGTAATCAGCATGTAGGTAGATCATCAATAGGTAACTGGTATCTCAGTTATAGGAAGATTAGGCTATTAGGCATTTAGGTGGTACAACAGATAGAAGACTTGTCCTGGAATTAGGAGGACCTGAGTTCAAATTCAACCTCAGTTATTTGATACATACTAGTTGTGTGACCTTGGACAAGTCACAACCCTGATTACCTTGCAGTCAGTGCCATACCTATTCATTGATTCATATCTGGTTACTGGACTCAGATGGTTCCAGAGGAGAAGTTAGTGATTTAGAGCATCTCCTCACTCAAATATAATTTATGTGCTTGTCATGGCATTACTTCCCTGATGTCATAACCTTCTTTGTGAATAAAGGACAAACAACAATAGACTGGTGAGGAAGGAAGTATAATTATTGACGTGATTAGTGTATCAGGTAAGGACTCAATCACAGAAGTAAGAAATTGTTTGATTGAAAAGATACTAAATTTATATTTAGGAGTCAGAACTTCAAGTTCTGGCTCTGTTCTCAGTAGAGAGTCAAATCAATCTGCCTTTCTGAGCCCAAGTTCCTTTCCTAGAAAATGTGGGGGATGAAATAGATGATCTCAGGCCCATTCAAATCTCAGTGTATGATCTCTTAATCTCCAACATACCTGTTGGTTCTAAATCATATGCACCTAAGACATAAAAGTAAGAACCCAATGACTATAGGACTAGAATGAAGAACAGAGATTCAGTAAATGAAATATCCAGGTCAGAGTAAAGTAAACAATAAAAGTGATTCATCTGAGAAAGATCAAAGAGCTTAGAAGGAAAGATGACTATAATTATTAATAGAAAGATCAAAGGAGTGCAACTGCAGAAGAAGTTGGGGAAAAACTGGGTTATAGTGAAGTTTTTAATTAAAATTATCTTTCACTTTTTGCCATTAGTTGGTGATGACATTTAGGAGTAGTGATAAACCCACTTAAATCACATAGTCTAATATTTTCATCTCCTCCACAAAGGGAAAATGTAATTGTAAAGGTAAGAAAAAGTTCAACACATCAAATAAAAAATTAACAGCCCCAAAGAGTGTGTGTTCCTAAATAAGACCAACAATATTAGAAAGGTTAATATTTCAAAATTTTAACCCATTGATATATTTTGTATTAAATTTCAACATAAAAAACAGATTTCAAGCTATACTACAAATAAATGATCATTAAAACAATCTGGTCTTGGATAAGAAATCAAGTGTTTGATCAGTGAAAAGATCAGGTACAAAGATTAGAAGTAACGGAACACAATAATCTAGCATTGGGAGAACTCCATGATCCCAGAATTCACTCTTTGACAAAAACTATTAGGAAAGCTGGCAAAATGCAGCAAGATTAGCTCAAAAGGATATGTGTGTGTGTGTATGTGTATGTATACATATAAATATATATATATATATATTAGACCAAAAGATGCATGGAAAAGTAACATCATATCTTCATATTTTTAGATAAAGGACGGGATATTTTTGATTTTATTAAATTTTAAAAGCTTTGCACAAGCAAAACCAATGCATCCAAAATGAGAAGAAAGAAGGGAACTATGGGAAAAATTACAGCAAGTTTATTTTATGTAGGTCTTATTTCACAGTATATAAGGAATGGAGTCAAATTCATAAAAACAAGAGCTATTTACCAATTGATAAATAGTCAAATAAAATGGAAAGAAAGTTTTCAGATGAGGAAATTTGAGCTAACAATAATCATATGAAGAAATGATCTATATCAAGAATAACTGAGAAATGTAATTAAAAGAACATTAAGGTATCACCTTACAATCAAAAGATTGGAGAAGATGGCAGAAAAGGAAAATGACAAATCCTAGAGTTGATATGAAAAAATAGGTACATTAGAGCATTCTGGTGAACCTTGAAATGATCCAATAATTCTGGAGAACAATTTGAAACTTTGTCCAAAAAGTGCATATCCTTTCAGCTAGCAATACTGCTACTAAGTTTGCAGCTTAAAGCGAGAAAGGGAGAGAAAGGAAAGAATTCAAACATACAAAAAATATTTATAGCATTTTTTATATGTTGGGAAAGAATTAGAAAGGTAGGGTGAACAAGTTGAGGCATATGATTATGAGATAATGCTATTTTGCTCTAAGAAGTAATGAAAGTGATAGTTTAAGAAAAAATCAAGGAAGATTTATATAAGCTTACACAAGATGAAGTGAGCATAACTTGGAGAACCTGGTACACAGTTATAAAAATATTGTAACAGTAATCTCTCCTGAAAGACTGATCTATACTGTTCAATACAACAATCTTTGACAATTCCAAAGGAATTACAATGAAAAATATGATCTGCTTACAAATAGAAAACTGATGAATTCTGTTTGCAGAAAGAAGCAATTTTGTTGCTTTTTTATTTTTCTTGGTTTTTTTTTACATAATATGGTTAATTTGGAAACGCTCTGCAAGGCTTCAGATGTATAATGGCTATCATATTTCTTGCTTTCTCAATGGAAAGAGGAATAGAGGGAGAGAGAGAATTTGGAACTAAAAATGCAAAAATAAAACAATGTATTCTTCTTGATGACAGAAATTATATTGTATTTACAAGTGAATAGCCAATGCTTAGCATGGTGAATGCAAATAGTGTTTAATAAATACTTTCCTATTTTAAAAAATTTCAGCACAACCACCATTTTAAGCTACACATTACTCAAGTTGATTTTTAAACTTTAAAAAAAATTTTCATAAGCTGATGCTCAGTAACTCCCCTTTATGGAGGAGATGAGATTGTTAAACTATATGATTAAAGTGGATCCATTGGAGCTCCTAAATTTCATCATCAACCATTGGGGAAAAAAACTATTGATGCATACACATTTGATGTGATGCCACAAGAAAAATCTAGTGCAGACATATTAGGAAACCAAATTGCCCTGCAAGAAGACTTCTTCTGTAGATGCATGGATTTGCAAGTATCATCCAGAAAATATCACACAATGCATAATAATGATTGCTAAAATTAAGATGAAAGCTCATTATTCAAAAATACATAAAACTAATAAGTATAAAAGATATGTATATATTGTATATATGTATATATTGTATATATAGTATATATACTAATAAGTATAAGATATCATATATTTTGAAAAGATTTTTACATATTTACTTATAAAATTATTAAAGATTTAAACTGAACCAACACTTTTTGGACACATAATGCACCAAATAATAATCTATTTGCCATCTCAAAAATTGTTCATCATATTTTATCATACTAACATAGAGATGGATAAGTTAAAATAAAGTTATCTACTTAACTCCATTGTATTACAAATTACTTAGATTGCAATCATTTTTGTTTACATGCATCCACCTAAAATACCTTCCCTCTTGAAATGAATTGGGAATGCCTTTACTCCATTTACCTGATGTTTCACTTTCTGCCCATAAAGCTGCAGACCCAGACAATGTTCTTTGAAGTTGACTGCGAGGTCCTTGTTTAGACTGAAGATGGTCAATGAGAAATGGAATTGGATGGTCAGGTGTCTCTGTTATGAGTTTGGTCATCAGTTCCTGAAGAAGATAAAAAAAAGGTAGCAAAAACATTTGTATTTTTTTAGAATTAAAATGAAGCAAAAATGTAATTTAAAAGTCCTTTTGTGGCACTTTTTAGTTTTATAAAATGATACCTCTGTACCATATCATCTAGTTTAAATTCTTACATTGGCATATCTACATAGTGAATTCAAGATCTAGACATTCTAAGACACTATATAATCATATATAGTTTCTCTTTGCAGACAAAATGTGGGGTGGGGGAGTAGGAACAATAATAAAAAACAAAAAAATAAAATTTAGACATCATCTCCAAAACAGTCCATATTCTGGAAATACAGTGGAAATAGTAACTGAATAAAACTTAGGAGACCTATATTCTATCCCTTTTATCTTATGTGTATAGTGTGAATTTAGCGAGTCACATCACCTGTCTATGCCTATTTGTTTAGTATTCTATATAGAATGCTGAACTTAGATTCAAGAGGACCTGAGTTCAAAGCTTCCTACTTAACTAGTTATATAACCCTAGACTTCTATGGTTCTCAGTTTCCTCATACAAAAGGGGGCTAAAGGGGCAGGTGGATAGATAGGTGGTACAGTGGATAGAGCACTGACCCTTGAGTCAGGAGGACCTGAGTTCAAAGTGCTTTATAAGTGGTACTTTTATTATATGATCTGCATATTACTCTTGTACCTGCATTAATTCACTGTAGTTTTGCATAATTTTCAACTCTATTTTTACTTAGGTTCAGTAATAACAAATTTTGGATTTATTTTTTTCATTTTAAGAATCTCCATGATTAACTACTCAATTGAATTTGTGTGGGTTTATCAAGTAATTAAAGGAAGTTTTGCTTCAATATCTACAAAATAACAGGTGTGTAATCTATATAATATATCCCTATATCAATAGCAACAATACTTGAATAAATTCAAATATATTTCAATAATTTTGCAATAGAACAACAATAAAGGAAATATGCCCTATAGTCCATGAAATGTAATTGTCATTTAGATAGGGGTGTGTGTGTGTGTGTGTGTGTGTGTGATTTATCTGAGATTTTCCTCTTTCGGGAATGTATGAAGGTGAGTCTGGAGGAAAAATAATATTTGTCATCTTGACTCTGAGCTTTCTTGATGCTGAGAGTCACACTCTTCTGGGATGAGAGAGAGTAAAGGAAAGTAGTTTTCATCCTGGGAAAAATTCTGAATTGTAAGTATAAAGAAAGGAGCAAATAGGGAAATACTCAATATTGATTAGCAAAAAGGAAAAACCATGGGGGAAAGCAATGACCCTTAAATCAGAAAACTAGGAACAATCCCCTATCTAATTTTTATTACCTTTGGGATTTGGGGCAAGTTATTGAACTTTTATGCTCCAGATTTCTGATTTATCAACTAAGAAGATTGCTTTATAAGGCCTCTCCAGGTCTAGAAAATCTTTTGGGACTGAGCTG